>NW_008329341.1:5228-10602 GCF_000622305.1 Nannospalax galili
ATTCTTTAGCAATAACTCTTTCTAGTCAAATAACAGGTGGCAATGTGCTCTCTGTGCATAATGATAGTTGGCCTCTGGATTTTCCTTAGACGTTTCATCTGTTATAGTCTGCTGGTTCTAGGGTGTATCAGTTGGAACTCTGGTGGTATATGTTACTCCCTTCAGTACTTGTGATGGTTTGAATGAAAATGTCCCTCATAGGCTCCAAGTATTTGGAAAATTTTGTCCCCAGATGATGGCGCTGTTTTGGGATGTTTTAGAAGGAGTGGCTATCCTGGAGGAAGCACATCACTGGGGTTGGGCTTAGAGAGTTCTTAAGCCTTGCCAGATCTCCAGTCACTCTCTTGCTTCCTGTGCCTTCATGATGATGTGAGAGCTTAGCTTCTGCTGCTCCTGCTCTAGCCACCTCCAGCCACCATGCCTCCATGCCATGATAGACTGTAATTTCCCTGGAACCATAAGCTCAAATAAGCTCTTCCTTCTATAAATTGCTTTCATCAGGGTTTCTATCACAGCAACAGAAAAGTGGCTAATACAGTACTGAACAGTATCTAATAGAATATATTCTACTGAAAATTTTCAAGATTGTCACCAGGGTAATTATGGAACCAAACTCCAAAATCCAAGCTTTGAACAGGGCTGTTTCTTTTGTAATGAAAGAAGTATGTTTACAAAGAGTATTAGGGGAAAGCTATGACCATTTAGGTCCTAATGTTGAGATGTATGTGTGCCAAATAAGGATGACTCATTAAATTGTTTCATTTTAATGTGTGTTTTAACTGAATTACTTGAATTTCTGCTAAAATAGAGTATCTTCCCTTAAAAGATCGGTCATATAAGTGAAAAGAATCACTAATTCAAAGTTCAGTAGTAGCTGGTGCTTTCTTAAGCCTGTACTATCAACAGTTTGCAATTATGCTGCTAAAGTAAACATGTTTTTGCTTTTTTTAGTTTTTGACTTCAACTGAAAAAAAAAACCCCAAATTCCTGTCTTTTCTCTGTATATTTCATTTTAGCTGAGAAGTCAGATGATTGGTGTCAAGTAGCCTTGGTGGTTGAATTAACAAGTACATGTAAAAATAATCCAGCAGCAAACAGCCAACAGCAACCTTCCCTCCAGTGGAGAAGTCTGGGGTTATTTTCCTAAAATAACAACTTATAATATGCTCTCTGAGAGCTGTCAGGATTCTTAAAGCTGTTGGGCAAAGTGATTTTAAATTGACCTTTTGGGAAGGGTCTATTTTGTGGGGCACATTTGTCCTATTGTCAGGGTAAAAATTCTTTCACAATTATTTCTGTATCTCGCAAACAGAAGAAAATGTCCATAACAGTTTGTTGTAAAGCAAAACTTCCTGAATAGTAATAAAGAATAATGTTAATCTTGCATTCCGAGTTACTAAAAGCAGTATGTAGCTGAGGTAAAAATGATAGTTAATGGACTTTTCATATTTCAAGCCCGTGGGTTTTTTTTTGTGGGTTTTTAAAAAATTTAAATCAAGAGGCCTTGAAAGGGCCTTGGAACCCAAAAGTGGATGTGACACGGCTCCTTAAAATTCAAGAAAGCAGCCAGGCATGGTGGTGCACCACTTTAATTCCAGCACTTGGGAGGCAGAGGCAGGCAGGTCTCTGTGAGTTCAAGTCCAGCCTGGTCTACATAGTGAGTTCCAGGACAGCTAGGGCTACAGGGAGACCCTGTCTCAAAAAGACAAAAAAAAAAAATTCAAGAAAGCAATTTGTAGTCCTGTTCCGTGCCCAAGCTGGATACCCTTAAAGTGAAAATTATGATGATGCCAGTGAAACTTCCAAACCATTTTTTGTTTTCCTCCTTAGCTGGTCTCAGGATGTCTCCTGTGGGCCTTGGGGGAGGGGAGGGTAACAAGGGAAGACAGGCTTTTAGTCCTGAAGATCAGGAAAACTGAATTGCAATCTGAGACATGCTGGGAGAATGGGACGGAGGCTAGAGCAGGAAAGATTACTTAGGGGGTAAAAATCATAGAAAGAATATAAATTCTGAAATGTTGTGAGGCTTAACTAGCATATGTGTTAACATTTTGTTAGGGTTAGGGTGCCTAACTCCAGACTACGAAAGAAAGACTCCTGTTTAGGGCTATCTGTTGTGAAAAGCTATAGAGAGGGATTTAGTGCATACTTATGAGCTGTTAGTGCATTTAGCCTTTAAAATACAGGGATTGGATTGTTATTCTCACTTAGCAACTCTTGAAATACGTCCTGAGGTGATTATGTTCTCAGTATAGGAGATATAGACTCGCATTTTGTAGGAAGGCTGCTTGGTTTTGTTTTTAAACTTGACCTGTTCCTTGTAGGTTATGCCCTAGTTAAAATGACAGAAATAAGTTAGGGACTTTATTTTCTGCCTATTTTTCCCCCCAGGGAATTTATGACTTATTTAGGCTTTTAAATTCAAGATCCCTTTCCTTGAGACATTGATATGTACAGTTCTTTTTGTAGGATTTCATATGACTGTCTCACTCAGAGTGGAATTTGAGTAGAATTCCTATGTGTAGGGGCTTTCCCAGCTAGTTTTATAAATTTGTATTAAAGTTTAAACTTAATGTTATGCTTTGGATTTAGCTAATCATTGTAGGTCTCATTTAGAGTTTAACTTCTTTAAACCATGACAGTTTAGAGGTGGTTACTTCTGGCCCAATAAGGTGGCTGTGTTTAGACAAGGGAAATCTTTGCATTATGGTGCTACCCATATTTCCAGTTGAAATTCTTGCTCACAAAATAAATCTATATATGTATATTTAGCCTGTTAGATTTGAAGGCTGTCTTAATGACTTTATAGTCTGTTGACCTCTTGCCTGCTGGAATTTTAGGAGATGTTATGGCTAATTTCCTAGATTAGAAGTGGACAGACTGTTGAAGTATCTCGAGGAGAAAGCTTTTCTGTTAAAGTGAAGCAAGAGTCTTAAGGGAAATTTTTCTTTTTACCTCTTCATTCCTGGACAAGTATCTGTTAACTAAGTTCAGTGATACTCTACTCTTGCAAAGGGGTTTGTTTGGTTTCTATTAAGGTTCGTAATTGTTTCCTGGAGTATACTTATAGCATTGGAATAAAGGCATTTTTGCTAATGTATTAGTTCCTTATTTGTTTCTTCTTGTAGATTAACTTTTGCCAATAGTAAAGATGTCAAAAAGCTACACTGTTAATTTACTGAAGTCTTTGTTCAGAGATGAATTGCCCTTTCTGGATGTTTTTGTTTGAACAGTTGATAGAGAAATCCAGTGGCAGGTTAACCGGGATCCTGGCACAGCAATTTTCCTTCCTCGGCATCAGCAGTAGTAGAGCTGGGTGTCAACAGCAGCTGTTTTCACGGATTAAAAAATCTCCTCCTTCCTTCCATCTCTTTACCTTCAGCCACTCTCTGGGAAGTTGGGTTTGGTAGAGACTGAAAGGCTGTCATTCAGATTCTTGTCACATCACACATGATGGTTTATTTATAGTGTCTTTCAAGGATTTTCTAGATTGCTTGGGACTTGGAGACCTGAACTCATTTTGCTGAGTTTTTTCCCTGTCTTACTTACAACTTCAAACTTCAGGGGTTGTTCTTTCTAAAAGGTGGTTTTTTTCTTTTTTAAACTTGAGCATCAAGGAGAGGAATATTTTGTTTCCTTTCTGAAAATCCTGTATTCTAAAATGTTTGGTGACTAGAATTTGAAGTAATCTTGTACTTTGTCTTTCTGTGAGTGACCAGATTATTCTGGAGATGTACTGTTAAGGGAGATCCCTTGTGGTAACATCTGGAAGTTTCAGTTTTGATTCATAATGCTATAGTGTGGCATAATTTTCTTTTTTTTTTTCTAGCCTGACCACCTGCTGCTGTATCTTGAGTAGAAAGATTCACTAGACCATGCCTTTCATGTTCCCTAAATTGGACAACAGAAAAGTTTGATCTTAGTGAAAGCTTACTTGTGTGAGAGTAAGTACTGTCCCCAGTCCTTCTTGGGGGGATAACGTTTCACAGTTTTTCTCTGATTCTGTTACTGTATGTGTGTACCTTTTCTGCTAATTGACATGAGAGACCTTTTGCTCATGAATTAATTATCCTTTTAGCTGGGGCTTTTCTGGTTTAGAGATCTCATTTGTGTCTCTTAACTGCCAGTTAGTTTAAAAAAAAATGAGTGCACAGCATTTACCAAGGCTTTTTACAGAACTTATCTTCCTGGGCCTGGATAATGAGCCCATGATTTCATCCTTATTTTAATAGCTTGCCCTTTACAAAGCATTCCTACAGGGGTCCCCACTTTAGTTTGCCGTGGCTCATCTCAGTAGTGAGAAAGCTGTGAGTCTAGTCAGCCTATCTATAGTTCCTTGTTTTAGGAAGATCAACTCTTCCTCACCTAGCAGCAAGCTGTTGCCAATATTCCTTTAGAAAAGATTGGGGTCTGCTGTTCATTTTCCCACTTCTCTTCTGCGTTATTGTCTGGGAGTCTGTTGGGCCACCCTGATCCTCAAAGGAAAGTATCTCAAAGGAAGGTATCTCCTGTCTGGCATTGTTTCTTCTAATGTTTCCTCTTGGTTGACTGTCTTCTTTGTAGACTGGACACTGGTTCAAGTCCATCTGATGGGGTCTCCATCGCCTCCTTGATCAAGAGGACAGATGACTCACCACAGTTACAGGACATTTTGAGAGATGCTCCATAGTGCCCTGGAAATTAGTTGACCTTGGAGAGCAAGGAGCAAAAACTGCTAAAAACTGTATCCCTCTGATCAAAGTAGTATAGGTCTCAAAGTGTGGCTGTTAAACATCCAAGAACGTTAGTTCCATCAGTCTGGTACTTTTAATTACCATGTGCCATGTAGATGAAGCTTGGGCAAAGACCAAAGGTTCTTAGATCAACCTTGCCTAGACTTACATTATGTTCCTTGAGCTAGTTGTATGTATAATTTATCCATAGGTTGTTGGACTAATATGGTTCCCTCTTTTGTTTTTTTAACTAGCTAGGCATTATTCATCTCTCACATTGTGTAACCCTCCCACCATGGTTTCCCCATTTAAAGTGCTCCCATTTTCCCCATTTCTCCATTAACAATACCTTTCTCCTATGGTCCCACCTCTCTTAAGCTCCTTTTTTCTCTTTATCCCCGAGGTTCCTTGTATAACCCTCCCTCTGACATCCCCTTGTTTTTATCCATATCTCCCTTATTAACCCCTGTTTCCTACTGTTCTTCTCTTTCAGGTTCTTTCTTTTCCTTTACCTCCCTGGTTCCTTTTCATTACCCTGATTCCTATAGTTATATAGCTACTTGCTGCTAGGAGTCACATATGAGGAAGAACGTATATCATTTGTTTTTCTGAGTCAGGGTTACTTCACTTAGTATAACAATGTCAAGTTCTATCCATTTACT
>NW_008329341.1:10820-11066 GCF_000622305.1 Nannospalax galili
TCTAGATCTTTAAAAACATACGACATGAAGTAGAAAAGGGCTTATGTGAGGGGAGAAAGGGGCCTAAAGGCAGAGGAGAGTGGGGAACAAGAGGGTGATGTTGGGGAGAAAGTCAAATGCATGTTTTCTCTTATGTGGAATTTATACTTAAAAGAGGGTGAGAGGGAGAGAGAGAGAGAGAGAGAGAGAGAGAGAGAGAGAGAGAGAGAGAGAGAAACAGACATGAAAAAAAAAAGGGGGACTACG
>NW_008329341.1:11245-12497 GCF_000622305.1 Nannospalax galili
GATTTGCAGAAAGAGGCGGGGCAATCGGGTACTGCTTTTACAGGAAAACAAACCACCTTTGCTATATCATTTGTGTGTCGGTACCCAGGACCACACTCCATTTTCACTTTCGAATATTCTGTATTTAGGTTTACAGCTTAATAAATTATGGGCAAGAATTTTTCCCTAGAAAATGTAATTACCGTTGTAATTTCATCATCTGTGTAGAAAACCAGAACCAGAGTGTCTTCCCTGTCCTCAGATCCCATAGAATTTCCTTCTGTTAACAGAAGCCTAGAGATAGTCGCTGGAGGTGAAAGTGTGGTAAGAAGCCCCTGCTGTGTATGAGGCTTGGGTGAGGCTTGCTCAGCCCTCCAGATGCCCCGTGTATCTGTGCATCTTCTTTTAGATGCGCCTTCTCCGTTTGTCTTTTTTCTTCCTGGGTGCCTACAGAGAGTAAAGTGTGATGTAGTAACATCAGCACCCAGCACTGCTGGGAGGGCAGAGGGAGTGCAAACAGAAAGCAGTGCTCTGAGACCAAGGAGGCGAGGTGGCATGTTTGCCCTCCGAGATGCCTTGGCCCCTGCTGACCTGGAGGCCGCTCCCATTGCCGCCGGATACATACGGGCTTTGCTTTCTTAGCTGTGACATGTAGGCTGACGCTGGGACTTACTGAGTCAAAGAAACTATATTTAATTTTGCTTTATGTATATCTCTTTTCTTTGGGCTTTATGAAATACAGCTAGATGGGAGGGAAGAAAGGGGAAAACTGTGTAGAGCAGAAGTTAGAACAAACTAGTGCTTTAGCGGCTCTGGGACAGAAAAATAAAACTTTAACTTGCTTTCTGTTTTGAGGCCACAAGATGTTTTGTACTTACGTTCAGTCCTCAGTCATAACTGGTAGGAGGGACTGGGAATTAAGTTGTCTCTCAAAAACACTAATTTAGAATTGAGTTAAAATTAGCAAAGGAAAGAAAGGGGAAGAAATAAAAGATCAGACTCAGCCTATTTGGAAACAAAACAGTAGACCCCCCTTGGGAGTAAAAGTGGCCTAGGAAAGTCTTTCCGGTTGCGGTCACTACTCCTTGACAGCCCCTTTGTCTCAGTGTAGGGGCAAGGCCGAGTGCTGTGAGAGCTTGCAAGTAAAACCTTCAGTGAGTTGTAACAGGTCAACCTCTTCTTCAGGCTGTGATCTGAGTCAGCATGGCTCATGACTAATATCTTGTCATAATATCAGCTGTTTTATGGTAACATAATTATCACATATGAGATG
>NW_008329341.1:13573-13954 GCF_000622305.1 Nannospalax galili
GGAATGAGTATGTTTCTAAGAGGCCCAAGGGCATTGCTACTTTTAGCCAAGAAACTGGCTACTTTTCTTTAGGATCTTTTTACCCTAACTGCCTAGCCAGTTCCAGCTGCCTATTCTTATCACACCATCCTCTGAAGAGGTTACCCAACTCACAGATAGGGAATCGGGACACGTGGCTTCTTCCATGCTGAGCAGGGACACTGGGTGAGGCAATTGGAGCACCCCTTCAGTGGGTCTATCTAAAAGATTCCCAAATTGTGTAACTCTTGTTTTGGTTTTGTGTGTGAAGGAGAAGTAAAGGCAAGAGTAATTATCATTACAAGTTCTAGACAGGGAACTAGGAAAAAGTCAGAACAGGGCAATTTTCAAATGTTCATATGA
>NW_008329341.1:14107-28159 GCF_000622305.1 Nannospalax galili
GAATCAGTGTCAGTTCCCTCTCAAAGGCTTCTAGATAGGGGGAGAAAACAAATTTATCCATCATTTTAGAACAATAGCGTGTCGTCTCCCTCAGCTACAGGTAGGCTCTACAGTATTGGAGACCAAGATTTGAAGTCTTACCTCTGAGCAGGACTTTCTGATTAGGAAAAAAATCGTCAATGAGAAATAATTGTCTAAATCCGAACTTTTTATATGGACTTAACCCTAATATCTGGGAAGTATAATCTCTTGAACTCTTAAAGAAATATACTGATGACTTTACTCTTTGGTTATAGTTTCCTTTTGGGTGCTTAAGACCATACAGTTGTCCCAAATCAATTTATTTTTACACTTACGGTCATTTGAGGATCTGTTCCTCAGGGGTCACATGGGCTTGGGAAGAGCCCCTGGCTCCTTCCTATCTTTTACCAGTTCCATCTTTGTGAAGGTACGTCAAAGGTCCTGCTCGACCATGTCTGGCTTCACTTGGAAGTATGGATGAGATGTTTCCTCTGAGTTGACCCTCCTCTTTGTAGACTGGTCACTGGTTCAAGTCCATCTGGTGGGGTCTCCATGGCTTCCCTGAACAAGAAGACAGGTGACTCACCACAGATACAGGACATTTTGAGAGATGCTCCATAGATCCCTGGAACTTAGTCGACCTTGGAGGGCAAGGGGCAAAAACTGTCCTTTAAGTCCCTCTGAGCAGATTAGTATAGGCCTCAAAGTATGGCTGTTAAAAATCCAATTAAGATTAGTTCCACCAGTCTGGTACTTTTAATTACCATGTGCTATGTAGATAAAGCTTGGGTGAAAAACCAAATATTCTCTGATAAACCTTGACTAGTTGACTAAACCATGACCTTAGAAATTATAAGATTATGTGTATATTATTTTTCTCTCATTCTTTATATATCATAACAAACCTACACAGACCTTCATCACTTGCTTAGACTTTCTCATTTTTTCTATTGGAAAATGTCAAATATCCTCATTCCCATATCCTTTTAACATCTTTTACATTCTCATTTTCCTTTTTAAAATTAATTATGATACATAATATCATTAATAAATAAATTTTCCTTCAGTTGTCAAACTTCTTTTCCTGGGGATGCTAAGCAATGCTTATTGATTTTAAAGTTCCAGTGTCAAGCCAATATTTGATTAAAGTTTTACTTGGGAACAAATGAATTTACTGAGCTTACTTACTGAGCTAACTGAGAAGTTGCTGAGGTGTATGTATGACCTGAGGGTATACACACTGGAAAGCCTTTACCTAGCATGGGTTATGCCTTCTCTTCCTAGCCTTCCCCAGATTGTATTCTTTAGCCTTCCCCAAATCCAGGAGACCATGTGTGATTAAGGCCAAATTACATACAGTTGGCTGGGAAGAGTGGCTGTATACTCTGGTGAGGGTCCAATGACCCTGTTTGGCCCCTTTAAATGAATGAGAACAACCTTCAACAAGCCCAACTGTGATGATGTTTAGGAAATAATTTATTTTTTACTTATTGATTGATTGATTGATTATGAGTGTTATGCCTGCATGTATGTGATGCAATGCCCTCAGAGGCCAGAAGAGAGCATTGAATCCTGTGGAACTGGAGTTATGGACATTTGTTAGCTACCATGTGGGTGCTGGGATTTGAACCCAGATCTTCTGCAAGAGCAGCCAGTGCTCTTAACCACTGAGCCATCTCTCCAGCCCCATACAGCGGAAATATTTAAATGAATGTTTAGGATTAGAACATGTAAATAAAACTTCGACCCATATTAGTTGATTGATCAGTATGTTCCTGGGTACAGGATGAGTGATGTTGAAGTCTTTGAAGGAGGATTTGCTGTTCTCTGCTTGTGGGGATTTTCCTTGGGGGAGCCTGGGTTTTCACGTTACTTGGTACAGAATATTTTTCTTTTGGCAAGAGGAAAACAACCAATGCCACCAATTAAAATGTACTGAGTACCCATCCTTAGCATTGGAATAAATGCTTCACATTTTTCTCGCAGGGAAGCTGTAGTCTTGTTCCTGTAAGTTGTCATGCCCTGGACAGCTACAGAGATGTCATCCTAGGGTCCCACAATGAGTCCTGCCACACTTATTTTCTGTCAACTCTCTTAGGTTCAGTTTTCTGAACCACTGAATCTCTAACTTTTTCATCACAGGTCCTCCACTTTACATACACCTCTTTGGCGGGGGCAGACAGTAATAAACTCCACACTTTAATGGGGACTTGTCACCTTTCATACATTTCTTTTGCATCCTTTTGTTGAAACCCTAGGACCGTACTTTGGGGAATTCCCTCCTAAGCTTCCATCACAAAAAAAGAAAATAATCATACCCAAGTGGGAGGGAGTATCCAGGCTTTAACACACAGCAAGACAGTGCCCAAATGTCGGGGGAGAAATGTATGCTTACATCATAACTGGTTCCAAAAACAGTGTTTGAGATGAAGCACAGACACAAGAAGTAGACTGGACGTGGTAGTTCACACTTGTTTGTTGTTGTTGTTGTTTAGTTTGTTTGTTTTTTTTTTTTGTCTTTTTGAGATAGGGTCTGCCTGTAGCCCCAACTGGCCTGGAACTCGCTATGTAGACCAGGCTGGCCTCAAGCTCACAGAGATCCACCTGCCTCTTCTGGGATTACAGGCGTGCAGCACCACACCCGGCTGGTAGTTCACACTTGTAATCTCAGAACTGAGGAGGTTAAGGTAGGAGGATTACAAGTTGAAGGCTAGCTTGGATAATATGGCAAGACCCTGTCTCCTTTGTTATTTTTTTATTTTTATTTTTATGTGTGTGAGTGTTTTCCCTGCATGTATGTCAGTGCACATCACTCATGCATTGCCTGAGGATGCAGAAGAGGGAGTTGGATCCTCTGGAACTGGAGTTATAGGTGGTTGTTAGCTCCCATGTGGGTGCTGGGAACTGAACCCAGGTCCTCTTCAAGAGCAGCCAGTGCTCTTTAGCTTTCCTATTTGGCTTTTTCCAAAAAACAATGGATCATGGAGAATGATAGTTGATTACTGGAAACTCAATCAAGTAGTGACTTCAATTGGAGCTGCTGTACCAGATGTGGCTTCCTTGCTTGAACAGATTAACACATCTTCTGGTACTTGATATGCATCTATTGATCTGGAAAATGCTTTTTTCTTGATGCCTGTCCATAAGGACCACCAGAAGCAATTTTCTTTCAACTGGCAAGACCAGCAGAACACCTTTACTGTTCTTTTCTGTTTACTTCTCTAGTCCTGTTGAGTTATGCAGTTCAAAGAGATCTTGATTGCTTGTGTCTTCTAAAAAATATCACACTGGTCCATAGTATTGATGACACTATGCTGATTGGGTCCAGTGAGCAAAAGATAGCACCCATTCTGGACTTGCTGGTAAAGCATATACTCATTAGAGGATGGGCGATAAATCCAACCAAAATTCAAGGACCTTCTACCTCAGTAACATTTCTAGCAATCCAGTGGTGTGGAGCATGAAGAAATGTACCTTTTAAGGTGAAGAATAAGCTGTAATACCAGGCTCCTCACACAACTAAGAAAGAAGCGCAGCAGTTAGTGGGCCTCTTTTGATTCTGGGTAGCACATTCCTCACCTGGGTGTGTTACTACAAGCCATATACCCAGTGATTCCGAAGGCAGCTAGCTTTGAGTGGGGCCTGGAGCAGAAGAAGGCTCTTCAACAGGTCCAGGCTGCTGTGCAGGCTGCTCTGCCCCTTGGTGCAGACCCGATGGTGCTTGAGGTTTCAGTGGCAGATAGAGATGCTGTTTAGAGTTGATGGCAGGGCTCCATAGGTGAATCACGGCAGAGACCCTTGGGATTTTGGAGCAAGGCTCTACTATCATCTGTAAACAACTAGTCATCCCTTTGAGAGATCTTGACCTGCTATTAGGCCTTAGTCAAACTAAACATTTGACATTGGGCCACCAAGTTACCATGACACTTGAGTTATGTGTCACAAGCTGGTTGTTATCTGACCCACCAAACCATAAAGTAGGATGTGCACAGCAATAATCCATTATCAAATGGAAGTAGTATATATGTGATCAGACCCGAGCAGGTCCTTAGGGCACAAGCAAGATACATGATGAAGTTGCCCAGATGCCTAAGGTTCCTACTCCTGTTACAATGCGTTCTGTTCTCAGGCATGCCCCTATGACTTCATGGTGTGTGCCTTGTGATTGGTTGACGTTGACTGAGGAAGAGAAGACTAGGACTTGGTTTATGGATGGTTCTGCATGTTATGCAGTCGCCACCCAGAAGTGGACAGATGCAGCATTACAGCCCTTTTGGGGACATTAAAGAGCACTAGTGAAGGGAAATCTTCATAGTGGGCAGAACTTCATGTAGTGCACATGGTCATAACATTTGCTTGGAAGGAAAAATGACCAGATATGCGACTATACACACACATCGTATTGGATGATGCATGGGCAACAGCCAATGGTTTGACTTGATGGTCAGGGACTTAGAAGGAGCATGAGAAAGACATTTGGAAATATTCTAAAGCTAATGATGATGAGTTGTACGATGTTGTGCAATATACTAAAAGTTATTGAACTGTAGACTTTTGTAGATGACCAGGATATGTGAATTGTATCTAAATAAAGTTGTTAGAAAAGAATGTAAGTATGAAAGATGGTAAAATAACAATGGGAGAACAGCTGAAGTGTAAGACCCATGGATTCTCCAATATGTGCTCTTCTAGGATGGTGTTATGACTGAGGTATTGCTTTCAGAGACCTGGGCAGAAGTTGAACTGAAGTCATTTCTTAAACTTCTTTACGTTGTGGATGTTCGTTTATTAACCAGCTATAAAAAAGAGAGCAAGACTTAGATAACTGGACATTTGAACACTTATATTTGATGAATTAAAGGAAATGCTTTTCATTATTAATGTATGTTAATGATGTTGGGGAATTTAAAAAATCTTTATCTTTTGGGGGCTGGAGAGATGTCTCAGTGTATGGATTGCTCTTCTAGAGGACCTAAGCTCAGTTCCTAGCACCTGTGTCAGGTCGCTCACCTGTAGCTCCAGCTCCAGAGAATCCAGTGCCCTCTTCATTCCTCCACTGGCACCTACACCCACACATTCACATACACAGAGACAGACATATACACACATAGTTAAAAATGAAATAAATCTTCAGAAGTCTCTTTGGGACTGGAGTAATGGCTCAGTGGTTAAAAGTGCTTGCTGTTCTCCCAGAAGACCCGAGTTTGGTTCCCAGTAGCTTACAGCTGCCTATAACTCCAGCTGGGGGTGGGGAGGGGGTGCTATACTTCTGGCCTCCTCAGGCACCTGCACAGACAGGTGGCATACACACACATATACATAGATAAAATAAATATTTAACAAAAGTTTTAAAATCTTTATTGGGTTAAATAGATTGCTCAGTAGTTAGGTTGCTCTTGCAGAGGACGTGAGTTAAGTTCCCAGCATCCACATTAGGCGGCTCATAACCACCTGTAACTCCAGATCTAGAGGAATTGGCATCTTTTTCTGGCCTTTGCAGGCACTGCATTCATGTGCACAAACCCATACACATATATACATTATTAAAAATAAATGAGTGAAAATGTTGTAATTTTTTTAATTTTATGTGTATGAGTGTTATATAAATGCAAATATATAAGTGCACATGTATCATGCAGTGCCCACAGAAAACAGAGGAGGTTTCTGGATTCCCCTGCAACTTGAGTTATGGATGACTGTTAGCTGTCATGTGGGCGTTGGGATTCAAACCCAGGTCTTTTGCAAGAACAGTCAGTGCTCTTGACCACTGAGCCATCTCTCCAGTGCCCTTTTTAAAAATCTGGGTTTTCCTCACAGGTATGTTCAATCTTTACCTTCGGTGTCTCAGTTACCACTACATAGAGCTGTGGAAGGAATGCTTCTCTCCAGAAGGGAGAGGACAGGGTGACTAACCTCTTGAGGGTAGTTGTACCCTTAGAGTTGTCTTCTAATTCTCCTTGTTACAGTGGGAGATGTGGGCTAAAGTGCTTAAATTTTATGTTTCTTGGAAGGGTAGCTAAATTTTGTAACAAGATGCTGAAGACTGGCTTTTGACCTTGACTTCCTTTATGACCTTGAAACTCATTCGACTCAAATACGAACACAGGCTGTGGAGGAACATGGTTGACAGGGGCACGTGTTCAGAGTGGTTGCTGGTTTCTGGTTCAATACCTTTCCCTTTATTCTTAGGCAATAAGGAAACTGGACATTTTTGTTTGTTTGTTTGTTTTCCTCATGCCCTTCCCCAGTTCTGAAGACCAGAACTCTTATTCTTAGTAATGCTTACTACATGGAGTTCCTGGGTCTTATGGTACCTGGAATATATAGGTCAGTTATAATAAAAATTTGGCCTTTTGTTCAGCATGTGTGTGTGTGTGTGTCGGGGGGGGGTACCTGAATCTTTAACCATCCATTAACACTCAGCCAGCAAATATTTATACTATTTGCAGCATCATACTCATACTTCTGGAGAAAAAAACTGTGTTCTGTATATCATCTCTCAAAGGTTTACACCTAATTGTTACAGAGAAAATATCAAGGGAAAATATAAAAACAGGAATCTTGCCAGGTAGGGTGGTGCACAGCTTTAACCCCAGCACTCAAGGGACAGCGTCAGGCAAGTCTCAGTTCAAGGCCAGCCTGGGATACTAAGACCCCTCTCTTGATGTCAGGGACCTTTTGAACACACTATAACTTTTAATTGTAATAGTGCCTTTACTTTTTAATGAGACACCATACCCCCCTTGTTAAATCTGATTATTGGTCTCATTTTATTTTTCACACAGGGCAAGAAAACTGCTTAAAAACTCTCTTTTTCCTCCTTCAGAATTTCTCAGAGTAGTAATTGAAACCCATAAAAAAATAAGCTAGCTTGAGAGTCCCCAGAGCTGGGGAGTTACTGGAGCAATGAGAGGGTACACTATCAGAGAGTGAAGGTTCCAGGCCAGTCTTCGTTCAGAAGGGCAGTTAGTCTGCTCATTGTGTTTAGACTTTTAGTATAGATGCTAACTGCTTGTTTGAACTGTAGGCTCCAGAATTCAATAGCATCATTAGTGTCTAATCAGCAATTGATTATGTATTTTAATTTCTGCGATCAAGTCGTGTCTTCAAGTGACAATGTCAACATCTCAGTGCTTTTCTCCCTGTGAGACTTATTTTTAAGTCCAGGACACTTATAAATAAATAAACTAATAGGTAGTTAGTCATTAAAACTCAGTCTTGATATGTAAATGTTTAGGGTAAATTACTGTTCTTGGCCTGGTGAGATGACTCAGAGGGTAAAGGCATTTGCTGCCAAGCTTGAAGACTGAATTCGATCCCTACAACCCGTATGCTGGAATGAGAGAGCCAGTTCACACAAGTTGCCCTCTGATCTCCATATGGGCACCATGGGATGCATGCATGACCACACACACACACACACACACACAAATAAAAAATAAAATCAAAAATTTTTAATTACTGTTCTCAATTGTGGGGTCTCTCCCTTCCCTCGTGGGTCATTGGCCACCTGTCCATGAGGACAAAGGGAGCAGAAGCGACGAATGGGGTCAGGGACGGCCAGTGAACACTGATGGAAGAAAGCCCTTCCAGGGAAGCAGGTTCAGTGATACAAACAGCTCCAGACTCAGTGAAACAGCTCCGTTTATTCAGTGGTGGTTAGGGAAAATATAGTGTGGAGGCAGCAGCCAATGCTTCAACTGATAGGTGCTCATAGTATGCTTTATTTACATGTGACAGGGGATCCTATCATCCGACTATCAGGCAATGCCTACTTATCATATAGAAAAAACCTGGAGGTAGTTTTTACTCCAGGTAACTATACCAAAGGTCAAGTGCTTGGTGGCACTTTCCAGTTACCTTTCTCAGGCAGGAAGCCTCTGCTGAGAAAGGAGCCAACCTTAACAGCAGGGCTCCCCAACATCTCCCCCTGTTTTGTTTTATAAATGGAGATGTGTCATCACAAGCTTTAAGAACCAACTCATCTATCTCAGGAGAATCCAAAGTTTTATAATTGACTATGACCTGCTTGGTAGTAATTTTAGCAATAGTGGTAATTTGTAAGAAATTGTATGAAACAGAGAGCAAGCATCAAAATAACATAATCAGGGGGCTATTGATATTGTAACATTTTCCCTCTGAAGAGGTAACCCCAAAATCTTTTTGGGATAAGAGCTCACAAATAATAAGTATGTTGCTAAGAGGCCCAAGGACATTGTGAATTTTAGCCAAGAAACTGTCTACTTTTCCTTGGGGTCTTTTTTACCTTAACTGCCTAGCCGGTTCCTACCTCCTATTCTTATCACGCCACCCTCTGAAGAGGCTTACTCAAATTGCTGATAGGGAATTGGGACACAGACCGCTCTGGCTTCTTCTATGCTGAACAGGGATGCAGGGTGAGGCAATTGGGGTACCCCCCTTTAGCGGGTCTATCTAAAAGACTCCCAAATTACATAACTCTTAACTATAGGGAGAAAAGAAAGGTGTTTTACTGGTGCCTGGGAGATGTGAAGGAAAAGTAAAGGTAAGAGTAAGGGCAAGAGTAGTGAGTATTACAGTTTTTAGGCAGGGAACCAGAAAATGTCCAAATTACAGTCCATTGGAATTTCTTGATGAGGGCTCCCCAAAGCATCCATCTAACAGGTTTTTTCTCATTTTTCTTTTGCCTGCCAAGGCTGGAATGATTGATAAGCTCAGGATTTGTTGTCAGGCACTTTGAAAACTGTTGGAGTGGCTGGAATCAGCTCCCTCTTATATGGCCTCTAGATAGGGAGAGAAAACAAATTTAGCCATCATTTTAGAATAGTGAGTTGTTTCCCTCAGCTGAAGGTGGGCACTACAGAATTGTAGACCAAGATTTAAAGTCCTATACCTGAGTAGCACTGTCCTATTAGGAACAAAATCACCAATGAGAAATAATTGTCTAAATAACATAAGAACTTAAGTCTAATGTCTGGGATGTGTAATCCTTTGAGTTCTTAAAGAAATATATTGATGACTTTAATCTTTGGTTATACTTTCCCCTTGGCTGTTTTACAGTTGGCCCAAATAAACCAATATATTATTACTTTTAAGGTCATATGAGGATCTGTTTCTCAGGGGTCATATGGGCTTGAGGGGAGCCCCTGGCTCCTCAGGCTTTTCTTTACCAGTTCCATCTACATGAAGATAAGCCAAGAGGTCTTGCTTAACCTGGGCTTTGCTTGGAAGCATGGAGGAAATGTTTCCTCTGTGTTGACCCTCCTCTTTGCAGACTGGACACTGGTTCAAGTCCATCTTCTGGGGTCTCCACGGCATCCCTGAACAAGAGGACAGGTGACTCACCAAAGTCACAAGACATTTTTTTGAGAGATGCTCCATAGCCCCTGAACTTGTTTGACCTTGGAGGGCAAGGAACAAAAAACTGTCCCTTTAAGTTCCTCTGACCAGATTAGTATAGGCCTCAAAGTCTGGCTATTAAACATCCAAGAAGGTTAGTTACACCAATCTTGTAATTACCATGTGCTATGTAGATAGAGCTTGGGCAAAACCCAAACATTTAAAAATAAACCTTGATGAGACATCCTTAAACAAGTTGACTAAGCTATGACCTTAGAAATTTTAAGTTTTTTTTTATGCTTGATAAATCATAACAATGCTTCAACTGATAGGTGCTCATAGTATGCTTTATTTATATGTGGCAGTAGGATCCTATCATCCGACTATCCAGAAATGCCTAATTATCATATAGAAAAAAAACCTGAGGTTAGTTTTTACTCCAGGTAACTATGCCAAAGGTCATGTTCCAAATAAGGTCAGGCATCCGTGCTTGGTGGCACTTTCCAGGTAAGTCTTAACAGCAGAATTCCCCAACACTCAATAAAATCAAGAAAGGGGCTGGAGAGATGGCTCAGCAGTTAAGAGCTCTGGCTGCTCTTGCAGAGGACCCAGGTTTGATTCCTACCACCCACATGAAGGCCAGCAACTGCCTGTAACTCCAGTTCCAGAGAATCTCATACCCTTTTTGGCCTCCATGGGCATTGCACGATACAGGTGCACTTACATACATACAAGCAAATGACGAATACACATAAAATAAAAATAAATAAATGAAAATTTTAAAATCAACCTGGAGAAAAGAAAAACTCAGACCATTAAACCCATTTTTAAATAGTTTTAGTGGCTGGTTAGATTTTGTGCGATTTCTGAGGTTGTCAATGATATCGGAGCTCTCTTTGTGTTAATAACATGGGAAGAATGGAATGTATGCTGATGCTAGAATTATGTAGGGGCAGCCATACCTTTGAGAATAAGGTTGCCATGGTGCTGGTCTTGTGAAGGAATTCAACCTGCAGTGATTGTTCATATTGTGCATACCAGTTCTGCTGGTCTACAATTTGATGACTGTAAATGAGAGCTTTTATGTAACCAGTTGTTGGGTGAAAAGAAAGTTGATATTTGAAAGGATAAATGTTTGACTTCCTACAATAATAACAGCAGCAAGCATTGTGACATATTTTTCTAGTTTCTAGTTGCTGCTTCTGGTGTGAAGACACACAAGTGCTTGTTTACTGACACATGGAGCACAGGCAGGCAGCACATCACAGAGCTCATAGACCTCTGTATCCCATTGTCACTGCTGTTGGCAGAGTATGACAGTATGAATAGAGAACCCAGCAGCTCCTCCTCCTCCTCCTCCTCTTTCCACCTCCTCTCCTGCTTCCCTCCTCCTCCCCCCTTCCTTCTTCTCCACTGGAAATAATTCTATTTTGTTTGTTTTTTCTTTTTGAGACAGGGTCTTCCTGCAGCCCCAGCTCGCCTGGAACTCACTATGTAGACCAGGTCAGTCTAGATATCATAGAGATCTTCCTCCCTATGCCTCCCAAAAGCCGGGATTAAGGGCTTGAGGTCAGAAAGGCTTTCTTAATACACAAAAGCAAAATCATAAAGAAGCATTATCAATTTGATTGCAAAAAAGCTTAAACATTGTTAAATCCACAATTTCTCAAGTAGGGAATCCTCTGAAAACATTTTTGGTTTCCAAAATTCAGGAAAGGAAGTGGTATACTCAAGGCATTTAATAAAGGCTAAAAGGAAACAGTTTCCAGACTTCTGGGAACTTGCTCTTATGAACTGACAGCATGCACAAGACCCATGCAAACTGAGTCAGACAAAAACCCAGCATAGAACTGGGCAAATGGGTAAGAAGCCCCATCCTCAGCCAAGGAACTACTGGCAGCTGATCACTGCGGGTGAGGGAGAGTTCTCTGGTCCCTTCTTTAAGGGAGTGAGGCTGGATAGGCTGGCCAGTCTCCAGTGTATGAACTCACACCAAGGGACATCTGGGCACACACACACAACTTGACTTAACATATATGACAGAATGCATGAAATCTGGTGGGAGGCTATTGATAGGGGACAGGGTCTAAATATGATTAAGATATGTTGTATGAAATGCACAAAAATTCAATAAAAATATATGTTGTAAAATAATCCTATTATGCACAAACAGCCTCCCTCACCCTTAAGTCCAAGAACTACCCAGTCTAAAATGTCAACAGAGCTGAGATGAAGAAGCACCAAGTTAGTAAACAAGGGAAAGAGTGAAAAAAGTTGCTTAGTATCTTTGCCCTGATACAAGAGTGGAGTAAAATACACAGAGAGAATTATAACCACTAAGAAGAAAAATAAACAAGGTAAAGAGTGAAGAAAGTTGCTAAGCATCTATGCCCCAGATACAAGAGCAGAGTATAATACACAGAGAGAATTATAACCAAAAGAAGGAAAAAAAAAAAAAAAAACAGCGAGGAAACAAAATGAGATGTAATTCCTCACATTTTGGACTGGTAAAAAGTTTTAATCCAGGGGCTGGAGAGATTGCTCAATGGTTAAGAGCGCTGGTTGCTCATGCTGAGGACCCAGGTTCGATTCCCAGCCACCCACATGGGAGCTAATAAGCATCTATAATAGATCCAGGGAAATTCAGTGCCCTCTTCTGACCTGTATTGTACGACATGGGTACACTTACACACATGCAGGCAACACACTGACACACATAAAATAATAAAACAGTTTTTTTTAAGTTTCAATCCAATAATACTAAGCAACAATGAGGACAGGTAACAAGAAGACTCACATCCTGCTGGCAACCATGAAAATAGATACAAATGCCTGGGGTGGGAAGCCATTGACATATTTACTAAAGCCTGACCTGCCCGTACCTCATCAATAGTACCTCAGCAGAAGCCACATGTGGCTCTTTAAGGTCTGTTCCTTACAGCACCAGGGGTGAGCTCCTCTATGCCTTTCCTCCCTTCCTGATGAGAGGATTTGATGCTCTGACCTGACTCCAACTAGGTAGACGAAACTGACACGGAAGGAGCAGGACTCTGGCTGTGTGACAGAGCTTTCTGGGCACTGCTCATCTTGAGACTATTGCACGAGAGAATTTAAACTTCCACTTTCTTTAATCAGCTATGCTATGATGATGCAAATCTACAGTGTCTCCCCAAGGTCATTTTCTAGATACCTGGTCCTCAGAGGTGGGGCCTAGTTGAAGGCTCTAGATGATAGGGGGCGTACCTGGGGAAATGCTGCCTTATCCCTGACCTCTTTCTCTCCTCTTATCTCCTCTCTCCTCCCTACTCTCGCCCCTCCCCCCAATCTCCCCTTCTATCCACCACACAGTGGGTCACTTTGCTCCACCACAAGCTCCTACCATGATGTTCTGCCTCACGGTGGCCCCAAAGCAATGGGATCAAGTTACCACAGCTGAAACCACTGAGAACATTAGTCAAAACAAGCCTTTTCTCCTTTAAATTGTGTTTTCCTGAGCATTTTTCACAATGCCAGAAAGCCAAATGACCCTTATGTTTTGGGGTCTCTTTGTGGGTTTTTTTTTTTCGGTCTTTTTGAGACAGGATCTCCCTGTAGCCCCAGCTGGTTTGGAAGTCACTGGGTAGCCCAGGCTGGCCTCGATCTCACAGAGATGTACCTGCCTCTGCTTCCCAAGTGCTAGGACAAACTGCTCACTTTAAAATTATTTTTTTACATTTATTTATCTTATGTATGTGTGTATGCACACACATTGTGAGTTCTAGGAATTAAACTCAGTTGTCAGACATAACAGCACGCTCCTCTACCCATTGAGCCATCACCGGCCCCTAAAGTAGCTTACTTTTGCCCCAACTTATACAATATAGATGGATGTGAATACTGTTTGTAACAAAAGCAAAGCAAAAGATCAAGAGGAATCCAAACAAAATTCAAGGGCATGGGGTAAAGGGTTAGGTATAGAACTTTTGCTGTGATGTTATTCTTTTAAATAAGAGGAAGTGGGGACTGGATAGATGTCTCAGTGGATAAGAGTACTGGCTGCTCTTGCAGAGTACCCACGGGTTCAATTCCCAGCACCCAAATGGTGGCTAACAACCATCTGCAACTCCAGTTCCAGAGGATCCAACACACTCTTCTGACCTCCATGGGTGCACTTACACATACGCAGGTCATATATTCAAACACATAAAATAAAAATAATAAATAAAATATTTTTAAAAAATAAATAAGAGTAAGTATCAATACACTGTGTAACTATCAAGATTTTTTTTTAACCAATAGAGATTATGTCACTAAAGCATATTCAGTAAAGGGCAACAACAGTTAGAGGTCTACACACGGTACCTAAAAGGACGCAAGTTGTTCTCAGTAGCTCCAGCTCCATACGCTTGCTCCCTGTTTGCTCCAGGACCCTTATCAGATTGCATCATCTCTAGGCCTTCATGTATAAAATAAGGACAATAATACGTCTTCTATACAGCTAGTGTGGTGAATAAAGCAAAGAGGTGAAGCGGGGAGCTGTGCTTTCGGCTGGACTCTAGCTGTAAATGTAAGAACTCATATATATATTTCCTAGAAAATGGTGCCTAGTCTTTGGAAAGTATTCAATAAATATGAACAATCATTATCATTATTATCATCATCAGAACGTGTATAAAAAGCAAAGTTCTCTATGCTAGTAGAAATACATTTGTGAAAATAAAACAAAAAGAGTTA
>NW_008329342.1:0-900 GCF_000622305.1 Nannospalax galili
GGGAGTGGTCCCCCTCAAGCCTTACCTGTACAGGGTCCCCGCAGGTGGGGGGCAGGCTATTGCCATTGCTCTTGGTTGCCTGCAAGAACACCAAGATAAAATCCTACTGCTGAAGGCACCACAAACTGGTCACAGGACTTACAGAAATCTAGTTGGAACTGACCTGGAAACATGCTCCCTGAAGACTTTTAGAGTGTCAGAAGCTGCTATGCAAACTGCTAAGTGAGAAAAGTTATCAACAGTCCTAGCCAGCAAGATATCTTGGACAGCGTAATAGTAGCACTTATATTTAGGGAGCAATCAACAGCTAAGTGGACCAAAACCTCTCAATTGGAGGGAACTCATGCCTGGTGCTGTAAATCTAGTTAAGAACCCGTGGCTAGAGAAGTCACAGTCCCTACACAATATTCCATTACGGTTATCACTAAAGTAATAAAGTTTCCAACTGCTTTCTAAATACTCATCCTTAAATCCATAGATAGTGCAGTTCTCAGATCTCATCACAGGAACTTCTCTGATGGTGTTAATATTGAGATATATTCTCTTGATTTCCTGTTCACATCAGCCTCACAAAAAATTCCTAGACATTCAAATGAGTGTAATTTTAATCCCCATATATATATTTTATATATAGTATACTTTACATGGTAACTGATCAAATATTGTACTTCCCCTTCAAATAAAATTCCTTATATGCCTTTTTTCTTATCATACCATTGTTTATTTCTGGTCAAGACATAATGAATTTCTGCAGCACACCTCACACCTTAATTTATTTTTGTCCTTTCTGCCTGGTATATTTTACGTGAACAACACAAGTTTGTTAAATGAATTCTCGCCATCTTATAGCCAGAGAGAAAGAAATGAATTTGATTATTGGTTATTAAAGAATAAAGAAAA
>NW_008329342.1:2292-3463 GCF_000622305.1 Nannospalax galili
TTCTTAGAAATATCTACAGTGCAAACATTAATACACCTGCATTTTGTATGTTTTCAAATTAATGTATTCTAAATATAACATAAATTCAAATGTATCTAAAAATTCACCATTTAATTCAAGGATTTGTGAACAAAAGTTTCCAGAAAATCTGCATCCTAAAACTGAACATTGTACAAAGGCTGGACAACTGATCAGAACTTCAGTGACTGTGGAGAGTTTGGAATGTTGCAGACTCAAAGCCTAATTACCATTAGGCTTACCTAATTACCATTAGGTAATTACCATTAGCATTTATCTTGGACCATCTTTAAGCCTCCAAATAACCATTCCTTGCCCACCTTTGTTTCTGACTTAACATCCTGTGACTAAGAGAAAAAAAAAACACTTTTGGAATGTATTAATGTAGCAGACCACCAACTTCCACCAACCAAAAGGCGGAATGTCATCAGATAGTATCTGAGACTTCTCTTTTGCTCTACTTAATGCTTCCAAGAATGTATTTGAAGTGTCTTTTCTCTGTTCTGCTGCTATAAAAACTTCATGAAACTGTTACCACATGGAAACATGTAATTCGGGATAACCTGGGTCTGTGTGCTTGGACCACTGTCACTCTTATTTGACTCCAGAATAAACTGCCTCCTATCCCCTTTGAGAAGAGGATTGTGCTTTGGGGTTAACAGACTTCAGCAAAGCCTTTTCCTGTACTATTGACAAGATTATTTCTTATCTATCACAGTTCTTCACACCTTTAATCCGTTTTGAAGACTCAAACAAGAGTAGCTTCCGAAAACTATATTTCCCACCTCTCTGCTCAAACTTCAATGACTTTCTACTTCCTAGAAAAGAAATATTAATCTTTTAATTTTCTGCTTAATACCATCTAAATTCTGACACTGGAAACGTTGGCCAGGCTTTCTTGACCAAATAGTCTGATCTACCCTACATATACTTCCCTCATTTTTTCCCTTCATGTTTTTTTTTTTAATTTTTAAAAATGATTTATTTAATAACAACATACTTAGAAGAAGCATATCATTACAACACAATTGACATATTCAATAACGTTTTCCTGAGGTAGGATGCATCTCTTTCAAATTTGGCTGTAAATTTTTAGGTTTACAGTTGAATTATTACAGTTATACAATATTGTACTCAGTATAAACCCTATAAG
>NW_008329342.1:7386-10702 GCF_000622305.1 Nannospalax galili
CTCCCATGCTCATGGATTGGAAGAATTAATATTGTGAAAATGACCATCCTACCATCCTACCAAAAGTTGTATATAGATTCAATGCAATGCCAATCAAAATCCCCATGACATTTTTCACAGAATTGGAAAAAAAATATCCTAAGATTCATATGGAACAACAAAAGACATCAGGTAGCCAAAACAACCCTGAGCACTAAGAGCAATGCCAGGGAGAATACTATAACAGATTTCAACCTGTATTACAGAGCTATAGTCATAAAAACAATATGGTACTGGCACAAAAATAGACCCATTGACCAATGGAACAAAATTGAAGACCCAAATATGAGTAAATGCAATTTCTGCTACCTGATATTTGACAAAGGGGCCAAGAACATTAACTGGAGGAAAGACAGCATGTTTAGCAAATGGTGCTGGCAAAACTGGATCTCCACTTGTAGAAGAATGAAACTAAACCCCTATCTTTCACCCTGCACAAAAGTCAATTCCAAATGGCTCAAAGACCTCAATGTAAAGTCTGAAACTCTGAAACTCTTAGAAGAAAACGTTGGGAAAAACCTACAAGATATAGGTGTAGGAAATGACTTTCTAAACCGGACACCAATAGCCCAGGAAACAAGGGCAAGAATTAACAAGTGGGACCTCATTAAACTAAAAAGCTTCTGTACATCAAAGGAGACAACCAAGGAAACAAACAGAAAACCCACAGAATGGGAGAAAATCTTCACCAGCGATACATCTGATAGAGGTTTAATTACCAGAATATATAATGAACTTAAAAAACAGAGACCCAAAACAAGAAGCAACCCAATTGAAAGATGGGCTAAGGAGCTGAACAGAACGTTTTCAAAAGAAGAAGTAAAGATGGCTATGAAACATCCCTTCATGTTTTATAAGTAACACAGTTCTTTCTTCTCTCTCTAACGGTAGCAAACATAGAGGCCCACGTTTCTTACGAAGTCATATCAGCTTCACGAATAACCTTTCAGGTAGGTAGAAATTCACCCCTCTTTGTTTATGTCTTGTTGCTGGTTCTGAGGTATGAGGTTTCCCTGATTCTACAACCGACCCCTACTCTGCAGTCCAGTTCTCAATAATCTTTGCAAATGCAAGTAGTTTATTCTCGTGGGTCCCTACCAGATAGGAACCGGTGCCTTATTGCCGAGCCCCCTGTGTATTACCTGAGGCAATTTCGGTTACTGTGTTCATATGCTCCTGCTATGACTTCCAGCAAGTTAGCCTACATTGATGGATGTGCTTGAGCTGTCATGGCTGCATTCCACCTCACTGTTGAGTCAGTCATATAAGCCCCTAATGCCAGAACTTCTCTACTTAGTAACAGCACACTAGCCTCCCACTTGGATGGAAGCATTACTGTGTAGTGTTCTGCTTTGAGGCTAGTGTCTTGAGGAAAAAGTCGAGGTGGGGGAGAATTTCTCAAAAAATGTAAGTCAGTATTAAAATGTTGAATTTCAAATTTAAATAGGATTGCAGAGAAGGGCTATGGAAAATGGATAGAGCAAGAATGACATTGTGAAGTTCCAAGAAAAAAGCTGCACCTGTTTTAAAGATTCCACAAGTCTGATTAACTGATTAGAATTCCTATGATTATGGAGTTCCAAGGTGCCTCAGGTCTGGAGCCAAATTATCTTGAGTTGTGTTTAGCCCACCTAACGGCCATTCATTACCTCCCTCTGTTTTACCCTTTGTCTTTGTAGCAATCACATATAGTCTTGTTTGGAATATACTAATATGACTTCCTTAACTTCCACCAACAAAAAGGCCAAGACTTTCATCTGAGGCTTATAACTAAGTTTTTTTTTTTTCATTTTTCTGTAACTCACCTACCTGACATTTCCACAAATGTATTTGTAAAGTGCCTTGATTTGTGGTTTTTGTTCTGTAACTAAAAAACTTCATGAAACTGATGCCAGGTTGGAACATGGTATTTGGGGGAAACTACATTTTTGTTCCCTGGCCATGGTCACCCATATTTGGCTCCAGAATAAATGAACTCTGTGTTCTGAGGTGATAGCTATGTTCTGCGTTGACAGTTGTTGTTGCCTGAATGTGGAATAACAAGAATGATTCACTTTCACCGAAGGAGCCTCATGGATCTTCCCCAGGTACCAGCATGGGCTCTTTGCTCCCAACTGTTTGGACTAGCCACCTCAGATAAATGTTGGTGAGTTCTTCCTGGAAATTCAAGTTCCGTTTGTTTTGTTTGATGGTCCACTGATTTATTCTGATCTAGACCCTATTTGGATATCTTTTAGGGATTTCAGGGCATTTGGTTTAAAAATACCAAATGTGCTTGTTTTCTTCAAAGCTTTCAGCTTCAAAGCCTTGAGTTTATTTTTGGTTTTTATTTGCTTTCAGAGCATTCAATTTATTATTTTGTTAGCATTCATGCTTTTTATCTTGTCATTCCTCTATATCTAATTAGCATTTTTCTGCACCCTCCCCTCTTTATGTCAACCCTGCTGCCTTTACTTTAGGAATTCTGTGAACCCCTGATCATAAAGATGCCGAAAAAAATAGTGCTTTTTCCCTTCATCCCAACAGGGTGGAGGTGTCAAAAGGAACATGTCATAATTCACAACCTCATAGGAAAGCCCAACAAAATATACTGCATTCCTGAGTCAGAAAGAACTTCACTGATATAACTGGGAAGGTGTTTGTAAGGGTTTCCCACCCAGTGGTTGAGCTCCTCACAGTTCCACAAGCCTGCAAGGCAACTGAAACATATTAGGAAGAACTGGCTTTTAGGGGAGAGGCAAGAAAACTACTTTGAAGAACAACCCATAAACCTGATCGAAAATGCATATAAGAAGCTTAGAGTTGTCAGGAGAAAATGGGAGACAATGATTCAGGAAGAGAGGAAATGTTTGGTGAAAAACTGCCACTTGTCACTCAACTGTTTTTGTGTTTGGTAACTGTATTAATTCAATTTACAGGTATTTGAGGGGACTGGACAAATTTACCTAAAGGTGACTTGACTTTAAATTTCACTCATTTAGAACCGTAGCTATTCCAGAACTGTTTTTTTTTTTTCTCTTTTTATGTGCTGAACTGGAAGTCCTAGGCAATAACTAAAGATCATAATGGGTTAGATATTTTAACTGAAATTTTGAACATCTAAAAAGAGTGTTATAGAAATTACACATAGTTTAGAAAAGAAATGTTTAAAAAGTATAGCAAGTTAATAAGAAAGTTTTAGAAGTTATGCCAGAACTAATGGTAAATTCTGACAAATCTAACTATTCTCAACCTCGTTATTTATCTGTCCTTTGACTTTGCCTCTTCCTTCCTTACC
>NW_008329342.1:13001-14938 GCF_000622305.1 Nannospalax galili
ACCCTTTGAAGATTCATGAGGCCAGAGGCTTCACCCTCAGGCTGGGAACTTACTCTGACACCCACTGCTCCGGCCCCCAGGACTTGACCTGTGGCTGCAGGAAGGGGGACTTGTTTCTGCCTCAGCCTCAAGACTCATGTTTTGACTGAAGATGGTAATTCATTCCTACAGCTGTCTCCAGTCTCCAAAACAACTCCAGACTTTCAACTCTAGTCTTCAAGACCTGCCAGAGACAGGCAGGTCACTGACTCTCATCAGACCTGATGTCTGAAGACTGGCTCTTCAAGGTCATGCTCTTAGCACCCCAAAGCCCTCAGAGAGCTTTCACTATAACACTTACCAACAATCTCAGCTGTGCTGTAACATTTGCAGCCTCTCTTAGTTGGCCCTCTGAAGCCTGCTGAGGAGAGCTGTAACATCTGTGTTCATTGGCATTCTGCTGCCATTTGAGGGTCCCAATTTCTACTTTCGTACTTGAATTGTTACTCCTGTGTGGCAAATAAAGTTCCCCTTGTTTCCCTTCACCTTCTGACCATCCACCCACTTCATTCTTGGAAGGAAGGCAAGACAAGAACACAAGGTAGGAGAATTGACTGTCTCAATACTAAGTTTGGGATTCCTCCTAAGGCTAGAGTATCTGGCCTCTTAACACCTTGCCCTGTAGCTGTTTCCTCGGAATTCAAACATTGCTTTCTGGAAAGGGGCTCATAAGACTCAAAAAGCTTATGAAAAATTACAAGATTTAAAAGACTCCTCAAGGTTATAAAAGCAGCAAGCAATTGCTGATGAAAGATTCTCTTCAGTGGAGCTGCCTACAAAATGGGCAGAAAGCTCTAGGGATGTAGTTTTTGGGAGCTGTCACCCATACTGGGTGGGCTTTTGGTGATGCAGCTGCCATTGAGTCACTAATCCCAATAAACTCATTGGCTCACTAAGCTAGACTTGGGTAGAATCCTTCCTTTGGTTTATTGTCAGAGGGTAGGATTAAACAGACATTTTTTCACTTGTCCTCAAGAAGTCACACAAAACACATACCAGCCCATCTTCCCCTTTAGGTGCTGAGCCGCTCCAACCATAAGTATTTCTGCAACCTTGACTCCTAGTACTGTGCCTAATACATACTTAGGTCCTGAATCAATACTTATTCTACCAATGAATGAACTCAAAGATGGCTAATGGCCAAGTGAAGGATCTAATATAAACTATCTAAACAGAACTGAACATCTTTCTCCCAAGGAACAAAAGACTTAAACATAGTAAGCAAAATAACTTTTAAGATGTGACCATGTGGGGCTCGAGACGGCTCAGTGGTTAAGAGCACTTAATTGCTCTTGCAGAGAATCTGGGTTCAGTTCCTAGCACCTACATGGTAGCTCACAAATGCCTATAACTCCAGTTTCAGGGGATCTGATGCCCTCTGCCCTGTCCTCTGTGGGTACTTGTACACATGATTCACATAAACTCATGCAGGCACAATACACCTTCTGTTTCGATCTCAAAAAGATGCTACCATAGAAAATATAGATACATGAGTTCCACAAAATGATATAAAAATAAGGTCCAGACTGTATTTAGAAATACAAAAGAAATGGAACTTTCTTGCCCTTAATGGTTTTTAATTTAGTACTTTCCACCATCTTTTTATTAGTGCTGTCATATCTTTTTATTATTTCATTTTTATGTGTATGCATTTATTGCCTGCATATAGGTAAGTGCCACCATGTCGTATAATGCCTGTGGAGGACAGAAGAGGCTGACAGATTCCCTGGAACTAGAGTTATGGACAGTTGTTAACTTCCATGTGGGTGCTGGAATTCAAACCTGGGTCTTCTGCAAGAACAGTCAGTGTTCTTAACCACTGAGCCATATCTCCAGCCCAGACATTGTACTTTTAAACATGATTATAAAAATTCAAAATTGGTTACAGAGTGCTCCAC
>NW_008329343.1:0-2411 GCF_000622305.1 Nannospalax galili
AGTTGCCAATAATTCTTTGACTCAGATTAGGGCCTGCTGTTCAGTTCCACATTTCTGTGCTAGGTTTTTGTCTGCTTGGGTTTGCATGGGTCTTGTGCATGCTGACATCATTGCTGTAGGTTCATATGAGAAGGGTCCCAGGAGCCTGTAGGACTCTATTTGCATATGGTAAGGCACCTACCTACTCTTTGGCTCTTACAGTCTTTCTAACCCTTCTTCTGCAATGGTACTTGAGTCCTGTTTGTGTGTGGATTTTAATATAGGAGCCCTGTCCAAGAACCCACACTCTGGAGACTCTTATTCTTTACATTTTGACCATTTCTGACCTTTCGTGTTCCTGGCCCTCTCTTGGATGAGGGAGCTTCATTGATGAGAATCAAAAGATGCTTTTGTGTTCTATTCATCTTTTGTTCTGTGTTCCATGAGCCTAGAATAGATCCTAATCTTTTAAAAGTTCATACAACTTCTTTAAAAGTAGCAAAAAAAAAAAAAACCAGAAAAAGAAAAGAAAAAAACGGAAGTCATGAAGATGTGCACAAAGTTGGTGAATGGATAAAGTGTGTTGTGTGCACATGTGGAGTGACACTTTCAATCAAAGGACAGTACCACTTGAATTTCAAAGACATTGCACTTAGTAATAGAACAAGTGACAAATTATTCCTTTACCATGGGAGGATAGACAGAGCTTTAATGTTTCTAAATCGTATGCAATTTCCAAATTATTCCATCAGAAAACAGTCAAGCGGTTGCTGGGAGTGGAGGTCAAGCATTGATTAATATAAGGAGCACAAGGGGAATTTTACAAGTTAAAGGAGCACTCTCATGCTTGAAGTGCATGTGGATGGTCACAGATCACTTATTTTATGCAAATTTATCAAACTATGCTATAAATCTAATTACATACAAATTACTCCACAGTTAAGCTTTTCAAAAATAATACAGCTACTGAAAGTCTAAAATCCCCTTTGATGAAGTGTCCTGGGCATTGTCAGAAATGAAAACCACAGAGAGGTGAGTTTGCAGCAGGAATTCAGTAATGCTTCAGGCCTTGGAAGTATCGGGCACTAGTCCTTCATTCAGAGGACAGGTTCTTCCCTCTGCCCAGCTCCTGAGCCCAGGCTGAAGTTTTCAAGCATCTCTCTTCTGTCCTCTGGTATTCAGGGTGGGCAATGCAGGAAAAACAAAGGATCCAGCATCTCAATAGCAGAGAGAAAATGCTTTGGGGGAACACAGGCAGATAGAGCACAATTTGTCATGTTTGTTTGAGACAGTTTTGAACTGAGGGTCAAAAAATTTTAGGGACAGCAATAAGATAGGATTGAAAATGAGTAACATGAAAGATGAAAGGAAATACAAGCATCATGGGGAGCTTGTGTGCTTCAGGGGAGCTGCTCATGGAAACAACAGATTGCTATGGTTGTGATAACAATCTTTTCTGCTATCATGGCTGGACCTTCTGATACTCCATCCTACCTTCAAGACACACATTGCAGCTGTACATATTTACAGATGTCCTGGGTATGCAAAAGTAGGCTTCCCAGTATCAGCATATGGGGGGTGGGCACAGAACACGCACACACAGACACACACACACACACGCACACACACACACCATACACTGTCTCAGACTTGAAGGTCTTATGGACATTTCCAGACTTATTAAAAAGATTGTGTTACCTCTTGGGGAAGAAATAGATGAATGAGTAGGTTACTTTAAATGTCTATTAAAGTGACATCTAAGTTGCATCTGGGCAACTCATAGAGTATCATTAACCTGATTTTGCATCTGTACATAGATGTCACACTCTTACACTAGACATGAGGAGTTTCTGGGATGAGGGCCTATTGGAACATGATACAAGAAACAAAACAAATATGTAAATGGGAATGTGGGGACACAGGGCTCACCTGTGACCCACAGCTCTGAGTTGCCTCCTGGGAATCAGACTTCTTTTTTTTTCAGTTATAGGGTTTGAACCAATGACATCATTCATATGAGGCAAGGTGTTCTGTCACTGAGCTGGTACCCCATCCCAAAGGCATCTTTCTAGATGTACTCACTCAGAATGCATGCTATGTACAGGAAGGGATCATGAATACAAAGTCCCCCATCATCTCCTGGAACTTTACTTGCAGAGTATTGGGATCTTCAGTGTCTCCTAAGTACTTTCCCACACTCAGCAGGGTCCTGGAAAGGAGGCAGTATCTTCAGGTAGGGAGATGGGGCCTGGGACAGAATAAGTCAAAGAGAATGAGGGTAAAGCTTCAGGTAATCCCACATACCACAGGTTTTGTTTCTGCAGATTACTATGTGAGCAGGATATGTGGAAGCTCTCTCTACTAGGGCAAGACCCATGGAATCTCATCATCTGTGTGCTGTGCTGTTCAGTGCGCCTGAAGTGTCCCTCTGG
>NW_008329343.1:2543-5271 GCF_000622305.1 Nannospalax galili
CATGATCTAGTGGATCTCTGATCTCCCACCCCCCACCAGATGAGTTCCTCGGGATCAAAGGGGTTGGAACTGCACCTCACCATGTGGATGGCTCAGCTGTACCAGTCAACATTGACACCAATGATGCTGTGGACAGGGTGAAAATGAGCAGAGGTCAGAAGTTTCTGGGAGTTCCTGGGCTGAAACTTCTTATTCACGACACCAGGGATGATCTTGAACTGAATGGCATTCAAGGTCAGTGTTGAAGGTCAGCCACCTACATATTCCCATGTCTTTATGTTACATCCACCTAGTGTTCACATGCCTTGCAAGAGGTCCTAGACCTAGATTTGTACTCATGTTCACAATGACATCAAGCCAAGGAGCTGATGTAATTGATTCAGAGTAGTAAGGACTGGCTTGCTAGCCCTTATCCTGCAAGTCACAAAATTCTCTCAGCGTTGCTAAAAATCAAAGTCTCTCTTCACTCTTGCCTCATAGGCAATTCACATCGACTGTGAATCTACCTGCTCACATCCAGAGAGAACTGTCACCATCTGGAGAGGGTCCAGACAGGAGTGGCCTACGCCTTCAGGCAGGGGGAGGGGAGTTTCACAGCTTCAGTTGGTACTATTGCCCCTAAATGTCACAGTGTATTCTTCATTGACTGTGACAATTGTGAAATTAAGCCTACTTTCCTGACACTCAGAGGTGGTAGACAGACATGCCATCCTACAACACAAACTTGACTTTGCCCATGACAGGACCTGTCTCACATACTCAGCCCATGGGAGATGGAAGGGTGTGAAGTCTGACTCTTGAGCCCCTCATAAAATCCTGGGAAGGAGGCAGTTCCCATGGTCTTTTATGTCTTCACTGAACAAACGAGAGCATCAGAAGGTGAGGCCTGAGGGAGCAGGGTCAGGGAAGGGGTGGGTGAGGGTATTCGCTGCAGAGACAACCTCAGAAGAGAGGGCAATAAGGTAGAGCAGCAGGGTCACCTCAGTCTCTGTGATGACACCGTGGGAGAGTCCAACCTGGCTTTCTTAGAGGCCAAGCTTATGACTTGGAGCCATCATTTAGCCCCAGCACCATCCAGCAATGGGTCATATATGTTGTGAGAACAATTCTCCTTTCTGCTAACCCTGCCAGGGTCTGTGAGCCAAAGAAGGACTGTGGGAATCACAGCGAAATATTTCCAGTCATCCCTGATCTCAGGCTAGAGGTAGCAAGAAATGACACAAAGCATTTTCCGTTCATTCAAGAGATGGACCGTTGTGGTACGGGAAAAAAAAAAAGCTGCTGTGGTAAGGATCAAAGAGTGAAGAGGTAATAGACAGTCACCTAGGATCCCAATAAACTTGGGCTTTTTAAGTTCTAATTCCAGTGAAACTGGGTAATAGCCACCATGAGTTTGCCACGTCTTCTCTCCCTAATGCTAGGCACTAGAAGCAGGGTGTGTGTAGTCCTTAGGCAGCCCCAATTCTGTCTGTGACTGAAGGTGCAGGGAAGGTCCAGTGAGGTCCTCCTTCACCTGCTGTATCAGGTGTAGTCTGCACCAGCTCCCAGGCACCTTGTCTTCCAGGGAACACGGTATGATGTTGCAGAATTGGGAAGATCTGACGTGTTTCCATAGTCAAAGTAACAATAAACTCATACTGGTGGATCTGCTGCTGCCCTCCCACTTCTGACGCACTTGGGTCAGTATTTTGGTGCTAAGTGGTGTGGATGTCAATTGGGAAGGGCAGCACCACTCACAGGCTGCAGAGGGCAATTTGCCTACCTAGTTCTAGTATCAAAGGCTAGCCCAAGTCTCTGGTGACTTGCAGACTATAAAGGATGCCTTGCCAGATGGCATCTCTGTCTGTGTAGCTCAACAAGGCCAACAGTCACTTATGCCTGACACTGTTAAAGCACCAGAGGAAACCTGCTGAGATAGTCTTGCTTAGAGCTTGGCACAACCAGGGTGCTTCATCCTTCAAGAGAAGCACTCTGTGAAATCACATCTAGTGTGGGGAAAGTGTACTGTCAGCAGGAGATAGCAAAGTCCAGCTAAGAAATGGGGCAGTTTGTGACCAATAGGAAAAAACCAAAGATATGTGCACACATTTCTTCCTCTTCCTCCTCTTCTTTTTGCTTTTGCTTATTTCTTTTTTATGAACCAGAACTGACATTTCAAAACTAATTTTTTTATGTGCATGAGTGTTTTGCCTACATGTATGTAAGTGCATCCATGTCATGCAGTGCCCGTGGAAGCCAGAAAACAGTGTTCCACTGGAACTGGAGATATGGATGGTTGTTAACTGCCATGTGAGTGCAGGGAATTGAACCTGGGTCTTCTGCAAGAACAGCTGGGGCTCTTAACCACTGAGCCATCTCTCTAGGCCCAGAGTAGGCATTTCTGAGATGATAATTTGACATAGATTTCAGTGCAATCAAACAAGAGAGGCACCAAGAGCAGGACAAAAATATTCAAGGATAGGTGTTGGTTTCTTAAGAGAGCCTTGTTATGTGCATTTGCAGTTGCCATACATATGATCTTGAGGAATTGCAAAATTGCACCTTTTGGACTGCTATGGAAACTCTTGCTTTATTGGTGAATGAGATCATAGGTGGTGGACTAGATGTGGACTAGACAGGATTAGAATGGATATGGTGAAACCATGGATCCACTCATTCCACCAGGGACATGTTGTCACTGTAAACAAAGTTCACAGTCTTCTTTGTGAAATTCCCTTGCAGCTTTACA
>NW_008329343.1:5458-7931 GCF_000622305.1 Nannospalax galili
CATTACTCTCTGTCATCCCCTTCTGCTCCCACTGATCTCCATCATCTTTTCAACTAGCCCCCCTTCTACTTTCAGGTCTTGTTTTATGACCCAATAATTTCTGTTAGAATTTCTTCCAGAAGCATGGGTGAATGTTTATTTACTGTATGGGCAACTTCTCATGACTACACCACTGAAGAAAATGTCTCTTCCTCTCCCAGCATCCACTACCTGCCCATAGATCCTCAGGGAAGAATCAGACCTCCTAGCCCCCTCCTCTAGGTCTAGTTACATTTAACTGCATATAAATACTCAGGACTTTTTTTATTTTTAAAAATTTTTGTGTATTTTGTGTGCATGAGTATGTGTAAGTCTACCACATGTGTTCAATGACCATGGAGGCCAGAAGAAGGCATTGAATTCCCCTGGAACTGGAGTTAGGCACAGTTGTTAGCCTCCATGAAGGTACTGGGAACCCAGCCTAGGTTCTCTACAAGCGCAGCCAATGCTCTTAACCACTGAGGCATTTTTCCATCCCATACTTAAATTTGTTTTTAAATAGATTCTCACAACGTAACCTAGTCTGGCCTACAACTGAAGAACCTCTTGCTTCCTCTGCTTTATCCAGAGTGCTGGGTTTTCAGATTTGTGCCACCACAAGTCAGTCTCTCTCTCTCTCTCTGTCTCTGTCTCTGTCTCTCTGTCTCTCTCTCTCTCTCTTCTCTCTCTCTCTCTCTCTGACACAAGGTAGTCTTAACTCACTTTGTAAACGAAGCTGGCCTCTATGCTCACAGAGATTCATCCTACTCCCAGGTGCTGGAATTAAAGGCTGTGCTACCATGCCCACCCTCACACCTCTCCTTTTAAGTAATTCTGGCCATTGTGTATAAGACTCTCCGACCTTGATGTCCCTATGAATGAATCAGGCCTGGGTGGCATAGAAGAGGATGGGACACAGTTTTGTGCCCTCTTACAGTGTCAGTGATTCTGCAAAGGAATCTGAGCAAATAATGGAAGAAGAAGGTATGAGAGAGTTTGGCATATACTCCTGTCTGGAAAGCTGTAGAGACCTCCCAGAGCCTGGGCAACTTCAGGCAAGAGTCACAGGGTAAGTGATCCTTCTGAGGGAGGATCAGATTGGGGAGGCCTGTCAGGAAGTCACCAGAGTTCATACTTGAAGGGTTCAGGGTGAGAGGCATCAAAGGCTGCACACACACCCTGGGCTTGGTACCTTCCTGCCTCCCCTTCTGATAAGGGCCTGCAGATTATGTAGCAAGCAATGATAACACCCTTTTTGCCCTGGAAGTCAATTTGTACCTTTGCCCAGCATCAGAAACATGGGGAAGGGAACCTGGAGTCTCTTAGTTCAGCAGTGAAATGTGGGGCTGGGAGCTTCTGCATGCCATAGGGCTTGGGGAAAGGTTCTCATGTGCTTTATTACCACCAATGGCACCGTCATTCAGAGGTTCTTTATTGATGGCCAAGACCATAAGAAAGTGTAGAATGAAGAAGAGACTCAAATTATGTGTATAGAATGGATGTTTGACCTTCGTATGGAGGAGGGGAGAGAGAGACTAAAAGTTTTGTAAAGGCTTCATTGAGACACCACTACCCCAAATACCTATAAACAGTGTTAACAAAGATGGAATAACTGGCATCCTTACACATGGCGAAAGGAGCTGCAAAATTATAGTCATTTTGGAATATAGTTTGACATTTTCTTCAAAAGTTAAACACATATGATTCAGAAAATCTACTGTCAGGTGTTTAACCCAAGGAAATGAAACCAGGGTATCACAGGTACCCGTATCTGAAATGTTCATAGCAGCTTGATTAAAAGTAGCCTAAAAACAGAAGTCTTTCCAATGTGCACTGTTGAGATCAAGCTCTGCTCTGCCTTGTTAGTTATTCCCATTGTATAAAACAGTGCTTCCCCAGATTGTGCCTCTTGCATCGAGAGACTCTTTTTCACAAGGGACTTTTGGCTCCATTTTGATGCTCCTGAACCTTGCCAGAAAATAATCAACACCATCTGTCTAGCTCAATCCATGAAACACAGACTGATAGATAACACTGACCTGTAGTTAGTTAGTCAATCCTAAACATTTATCCAGTAAACGCATTTATCATGTAAAGAGAGCCTGTAGAAGTACATAGGTGTATTAAAATAAAAGAAATTATCATATACCTTAGACTGATTAGGGAGCAATTCCATCCCCTGGACCCCACAAAGAGAACACCTAACACACCGATGGTGATGGCCTCTGAACTTGCCATTTGTCTGCCTGGTGTGTGTGTCAAGGGCTATCCCAGGGCTTTAGTTTGCCTAGTTCCCCACTGTAGATGTTACTACACAAAGTACCATTTGTCTTTTCGGTCGCTTGTCTTTCTGGATCTGGTCTTATCCTTTATCTGTACATTATTTGCCATCAACTGAACTCAGACATTTACTCTACAGTGATGATAATTAAGAGTTGGGCCCATTAGGAAGCCA
>NW_008329343.1:8507-11387 GCF_000622305.1 Nannospalax galili
TCTGCCTAACTTCTCCTGGAACCCCTCCTAACTTCATATCTTCTCTCTTTTTTAAAAAAACCTAACTTAGTTCAATTACTTTTTTTGGTCTTTTTGAGACAGGGTCTCCTTGTAGCCCCAGCTGGCCTGGATCTCACTATGTGGACGCAGCTGGCCTTGATTCACAGAGATCCTCCTGTTTCTGCCTCCCAACAGAAATTATTGGGTCATTGCAGGTAGCTACTCCACAATGCGACTCGGTTCCCACCTGCAGAAACGGCCACGAAGTACCTGGATTGGGGAGTGGGGATGTGGATGAGGCAAACGACAAGAGAAATGGAGGCAAGACAGGGCTCTGATCAAGTCTCGTTTATTGAAGTACAAGAATGAGTTTAAATAGAGAATGAGAACAAAGAAGTGAATAGTGAGTAATCATATCAATCAGAACACAGGGGCCCTGACGCAGTCTGAACACAAGAGCCCTGACGTACTCTAAGGGAGGAATCTACTGATTAACAGAGAACAAGGCTATTTACTGGAAAAGAGAACAAGGCCGTGGGCCAAGGTTGCGGGCCCCAGCTGCAAGCCAAGGTTTTGGGCCAAGGCTGTTTGGCCCCGGCTGTGAGCCAATGTTGTGGCCCGAATGGAGAGGTCACCAAACTCAGGTCTGCCAGCAGCCCCTAGAAATGGCTGAGCCTCAGGCTCCCAACAGGTTCCCCCTTTTTACTTTATAGAGTTTTAGGGATTGAAGGTTGCTAAACCCTTAGGGAACTGCGCCTGTCTTAGGTTGGAGTATCCTTCCCCACGGGCTTACCCATCATTGGATAAGGCAGTAGCATTAGACTACCCTCCTGTCTTAGGTTGCCATCAAAGGGGGGATTCTCACGTACCTGTCATTGACTGTCCAGTTCATCTATCAATGGGGATGGCTAGTAGTGCCATCTAGCAATGTGTCCCTATCAACTCGCAATCCATAAGATCAAGGTGATGGTAATGGACCTGTATGGGCTTTGCAGCATGGAGAAACTCTATTTGCTGCTTAATAAAGGCCAACAACCTTTTTACCAACAATGGCCCTAGTGTAAGAAGAAGAAGGAGGGTAATGAGGGATGGGATCATAGAGGGAATCCAAGAAAGGAGAGGAGAATTCAGCCAACTAGAAGGACTCTGATAAAAATGATGTAGTTTATAACTGATGGTCTGCAGGGTCTGTATATTCTGCTCCACTAATCCCGATTCATTGACGTAGAAACAGCATTCCTCATGTAGGAAAAGACAAGTTCCCCCCTTTTCAGCAGTAATAAGATCAAGGACCCTACGATTTTGAAGGGCAACTTGTGCCAAGGAAGTCAGCTGGTGTTGCAAGGATGCAAGGCTGCTGGCTGTGGATTCTATAACTTGTAATCGGGAATTGAATTCCTTAGCAGTATAGAGAGTATGTCCCAAGGCCCCTGCAGAAAGACTGGCAGAAATGGTAAATCCTATCCCGATTGCAAAAGGGATACACACTCCTCTCTTAATGTGTGGGTGGAGTAGCCAGGCGAACTCCTCTGGTGAATACATGTTTAGCTGGGGTACAATAGTAATTAATACACAGGGTCCTGGAGAGGAAATAGTGATCTGTTGATACAGGGACTCCTTGCACCACAAAGACGTAAGAGGGGGAGCATGAGAGTGTTTCTTTCACTTGTAAAATTCCCCTCGTGCTCCTTATATTAATCAATGCCTGACCTCCACTCCCAGCAACCGCTTGACTGTTTTCTGATGGATTAATTTGGAAATTGCATATGATTTAGAAATATTAAAGCCCTGTCTATCCTACAATGGAAAAGTAATAATTTGTCACTGGTTCTATTACTAAGTGCAATGTCTTTGAAATTCAAGTGGTACTGTCCCTGTCCTTTGATTGAAAGTGTCACTCCATGTATGAGTACAATATACTTTATTCATTCACTGACTTTATGCACATCTTCATGACTTCTGTTTTATTCTTTTCTTTTTCTGTTTTTTTTTTTGCTATTTTTAAAAAAGTATGAACTTTTAAAAACTTAGGATCTATTCTAAGGCTCATGGAACATAGAACAAAGGATGAAGAGAACACAAATGCATCTTTCAATTCTCATCAATGAAGCTCCCTCATCCAAGAGAGGGCCAGGAACACAAAAGGTCACAAATGGTCAAAATGTAGAGAATAAGAGTCTACAGAGTGTGGGTTCTTGTCTGCGCTCCTATATTAAAATCCACCCAACCAGGACTCAGGGACCATTGCAGAAGAAGGGTTAGAAAGATTGTAAGAGCCAGAGAGCAGGTAGGTGCCTTACCATATGCAAATAGAGTCCTACAGGCTCCTGGGACCCTTCTCATATGAACCTACAGCAAATGGTGTCAGCATGCACAAGACCCATGCAAACTCAAGCAGACAAAAACCCAGCACAGAACTGTGGAACTGAACAGCATGCCCCAATCTTAGTCAAAGAATCATTGGCAGGTGATTACTGCTGGGTGAGGAAGAGCTGTTCTTCTTGAAGGGAGATATTCTAGATAGGCTGACTAGACCCCGGTGGATGAACTTGCACCGAGGGACATCTCGGGACACTAACTTTATATAATACGCCTTAGTAAAAATGACAGAATGTATGAACTCCAGTTGGGGGGTGGAGGGCTATGGGAGGGTGCCAAAGAGGAAGGGGGTATAAAGATGATTTTATGTATGAAATACACAAAAATTCATAAAAAGAATGAGCTGCCTGTTTCATGAAGCTCCAGTGTGAGCGATCATCTGCAGTGCATACTTAGCACATTACATTTTATGGTCTCTGCTCTGCTGCATTGGCTTTAGATATAGACCTCAAATAAACAACTACATGAATCTTACCAAGAACAATCTGGAGACAATGTTGA
>NW_008329343.1:13861-14726 GCF_000622305.1 Nannospalax galili
AGCTATTCAACCCCATGAATACAAAGTCTCTTGCATTTTACGTCACTTATAAAGGTCACAATTTGTGCTTAACCTGCCCTTTTGTTTCTCTGAAGCATTTTCTCTATCATTAAGAGAGTTTATCCTGGGCTGGAGAGATGTTCAGTGGTTAAGAGCATTAACTGTTATTGCAGAAGACCCAGGCTCAAATCCCAGTACCCATGTGGTGGCTAACAATAGTTTATAACTCCAGTTCCAGGAGATCTGATGCCCCCTTTTGTACTCTATGGGCATTGCCTAGCACAGGTGCACTTACACGCATGCAGGCATAACACTCATACACATAAAATTAAAATAAATAAATAATTAAAAAAGAGTTTATCCCATCTCCTATATATTCTAGGGCTTCCCCATCCTCTGTTGAACTTGTCCTCCTTGGGCACCAATATTCCAGCCCAAATTTCAACCTTTCAACCACTGCATTGGACACCAATCATAAGGCACCATGACCTTTGGATTGAAAGTGAAGGCTTCTGTGTTTCCCGTTCTGGTCACCAAGTGTTATTGTTTGATTTCAATTGCTGTGATAAAACACTGACCCAAAGCAACTTGAGGGAGGAAAGGGTTTATATCATCTCACATTCCATCTCTTAGGAGGTCAAGGCAGGGTCTCTGGGAGGCAGCGTCTCAAGCAGAGACCATGGATGAATGCTTCCCCTAAGTTTGCAGTTATGTTACTTATATAGCCCAGGCCCACCAGCCTAGGGATGGCACCACCCACAGTGGGCTGGGGCTTCCTACATCAATTAGAAGTTAAGAAAAGCCTTCATACACACTGCCATAGGAAATCCTTCAGTTGATGTTCCCTTGACCCAGGTGACTCTAG
>NW_008329344.1:0-259 GCF_000622305.1 Nannospalax galili
TTGAGACAGGGTCTCCCTGTAGCCCTAGCTGATCTGGAACTCACTATGTAGCTCAGTCTGGCCTCGAACTCACAGAGCTCCACCTGCCTCTGCCTCCCAAGTGCTGGGATTAAAGATGTGTGTCATCACACCTGGATAAATAGAATATCTTTTTAATCTTTGACAATTTCATACATGTAAACAATGTATCTTGATCATATTTACCCCCAACTCTTCCCTCCCACTCCCCAAAGAGATCTTCAACAGGCACACCTCCCCA
>NW_008329345.1:0-8793 GCF_000622305.1 Nannospalax galili
TAGGTTCAACACTAATGTCACCTATGGTGGGCTGGGTGCCTTTCTAGATCTAAGAGGACAATGATATAAGAATTTAATGTGTCATTGACTGTGGGGCCCTATGTCCGGAAGGAAAATCAGGAAGTGTGTAGGAAGTTGCTGAGGACCACAGTAGCTCTTCTGACAGGCCGGAAGCAAGTTGTGCTTGGATGCCAGTCTCTATGGAGTTGAGCAGATTCTGTGCCGGGAGGGAGAGGAAGCCAGGTCTAGGAAGACATGTGCTTCTCCCCCACTTTAGACCCTCCTTTCACTTAGGCAGCAGGGGTGGGGTGCCAGTGAGCGCATCCGAGTAGTGCTTCCCAATCGGGAGCACCGAAGGGAGGTGGAAGGCGGGACCAATGCAGCTGCCAGGTCCTGGATTCCGCGCTGCCGGTTCCGGTCTGTGGCTGAAGTTAGGGTTCAGCGGGGAGCTGAGGAGAGCGCGGGCGAAGCCGGAAGCCGGGCCATGGTGAGCGTGGGGCCGGCTGTGTGCAGACGGGAGCAGCCGCCTCTGGAGCCGCCAGAGCGGGCTGTGCTGGGTCCTCCCCAGGCGGGCGGCAGCCGGACCCGCGTGCTGTGCGGTCCCTGCGACCAGGTTCCCGGCGCGGCCGCCTGTGGCGTTTCCTGCTGTAGCTGCTTCTGCGCTTGGCACTGAGCGGGAGGCTCCGCCTGCGCGGGCAGCTTCAGGGTCGGGACTGTGCAGAGCGCGGGATCTGGCTGTTGTGCTGTGTGGACGAGTGTTAGGGGAATTGAACAGTAGAGTCTACAGGTCAAGGTCGGGACACTGGGGTAGGACAGGAAGAGGGCGTGCAGTCGGGTAGTAATCGGGCAAACTGTGTGGGGAAGACAGCAGTGAGTGTGGGCAGGTTCTATGACCCCTATGAAGCTCCTCCCTGAGGAACACGTGCAGATACCTTTTCCGCTTCCCCTAGCAAGTTTATCTAATGTGGACGTTGACAGCTTTCCAGTCACTAGCGTCTAATTTAACACTGGGTTTTGTGTAAGTTCCTCAAAATAAGCCTCTGACTACTCCTGGAAGGAACCACTCGATCCAGGGCGGGCCAAGGGGAGGAGAGATGTGGCCCAGGACTCACAGTCCGCACAGTGGAGGAAGCCCCTCGCAGCCCCCTCGGCTCTGTGCGCCCTCCACTCCGCAGTGCGTCCTTCCTTTCCACGTTTGCTTTCTCTTTTGCTGAAGTAAACCTTGACTGCTGCAGCTCCCTGCTCTCTCTGGACAGTTTAGAAGTAGCCTGTGCTGTGACTTGACAGCTCTTGAATTATGGATCCTGGCTCCTGAATGCTCTTTCTCTTGTAAGTTTTGTTGAAGTAAATCACTGTGATGTGAAAGTAAATGTCTGGATTTTCTGTGTTCTTAGGATTGCTCAGAGGAGTTACTATCCTCTGAGGATTGCAATATTGACTTTCTTTGAAGAGGCACCTCTGGCCCCCCACCATTCTGTTCATTGCCCCCCCTCCCCCATCCTACTTATTCTTATTGTAAATGAAGCTTCTTTCCAGGCTGTGGGTTTTGTTTTAAGACCTGTTTTTCATTATAGAAGTGTGTGTGTGTGTGTGTGTGTCTGTGTCTGTGTCTGTATGTGTGCATGCATTTGAATTCAGGTGTCCATGGTGTTCAGAAGACAAGTGATTCCCCTGGAGTTACATATTTTTGTAAGTGGTCTCACTGGGCTGGTGGGAATGGAACTCAGGCCACCTGTAAGGCAGTACATGCTTATAACCACTGAGTCATCTCTCTAGTCATGGATCTGGAAATCAACGGAGAACCTTTCCTTCTCCTTAAAGCCCCATCTTTTTTGGCTTCTGTATATTGTACCATTTTTGTGCCTAATGTTCTTCCTCAGACCTCTAGGTCTGATTGTGGAAAGCCCTTTCTCTTCATAAACCTCATTTTTGAAAGAATTGTCTCAGCTGTCCTTTTCCTGGCTGACCACTGTTGCTTTATCATCTCTTCAGTGTTATATTTAATGGAGGCACAGTGATTTTTGAGTCCTTCAGTAACAGGTTGAACTTGACCATTAAAGGGCCTTGTGGGTCCCTGAGATAATGTTATACCTCTATGGCTAACTCAGCTCACAAGTTAAGATAAGCATAAGATACCAGTCTATGTAAACCCACTCTTCTGCCTAATTGCGCATGATGCACACTATATCATAGGAATGGTGTCAGGTGAGTAGAGCTCTTAGGTGAGATCTTATAAAGGGCTTACGGATTATTAAGGGAAACTTGGATGTTGGGTGTGGGGAATGCCATGGTGCATGTGTAGGTCATGTTAGCCGATAGAGGAGTGATTTTTACCATGGGTAGTTGGGACCTGGGTAGTTGCAGCATGTGACCATATCTAGACAGAAAAGGCATCATTAGTACTGTTGCGGTTTGTTTCTCCATTGCTATGACAAAACACTCTGACCAATATCAACTTGGGGAGGAAAGGGTTTATTTAGCTTACATATTCCAGGTCACAGTTCACCCTGGAGCCCAAGGTAGGAACTCAGGGAAGGAACTTGGAGGCAGGAGCTGGAGCACAGGCCTTGGAGGAATGCTGCTTACTGGCTTGCTTGCCCCTGCTCAGCCTGGTTTCTTATGCAACACAGGCCCACCTGCCTAGGGGTGTCACCACCCACAGTGGGCCGGGCCATCCCACATCAGTCATCAAGAAGATGCCCCTCAGACATGGCCACAGGCCAGTCCAGTAGAGGAAATTCCCCAACCAAAGTTCCCTCCACCCAGGTGTGTCAAGTTGACACTAAAGCTATCCAGCTCACCTACAAAGGAGCGAATTGAGATAGGAAAGAAATGGGGGAACCAAAACCACTGCAGAGAAGGGTTCACACTCTGGGCAGTATTTTTGTTGAGCCAATGCTATTCTTTTTCTCACTACCAGTTGAACTTTCTCTTGTCTGTGAGGACTCTGTCATTCTTTGGACTGGGAGGGAATGTGAAGAGCTTTTCGAGAATGGTATGTCCTTTTTAGGGTGATAGTTCAGCACAAGAAGATTCTCATTTGATTGAACTGAGGTTTTGTGTTTGTGTGTGTGTGTATGTGTTCATCTGAATGCACTTATGTGTGAAGGTGTCCAAGTGATTTTGGAGACCAGAGGTTGACACTGAGTATTCCATTTGTCACTTTCCTCATTTTTTGAATTTAGAAATTTTATTACTATTCCATATGCATGTGTATATCATGTGTGTGGAGGGCTCACCTTTGCCATGACACATGTGTGGAGGCCTGAGGACAACTTTGAGGAGTCATTTGTCTCCTTCCACCTGTATTTGGTTTTGTGGCTTATACTGAGTTTGCCAGGTTTTCCAGCCAAGTGCTGTTATCCACGGAGCCATCTTGATGCCACCCTCCACCTTCTTTTTGGAGACAGGCTCTCTCACTGAATGAGGAGTTCACCAATTCTCTTAGAGTAGCAGCCCAGCATGCTCGAGGCATCCTGCAGTCTGCACCTCCTCACTACTAGGTTGCAGGCGTGTGTGCTGTAACCAGCTTTGTACTTAGTACTGGGAATCTGGTTTCTTGTCCTTATGATTATGTGATGAACACTTTACAAGTGAGCCATTTTTTTAAATCTCAAATTCCTGTTTTATTTAGCATTGTTTCGGATGTCCTGAAAATAAACCACCTGTGAGTTTTATCTTGGAGTTGGGTTCACTAAAGGTAGAGATGTTCTTTTTCGTCTTGTTATCACAAGACTGAAGGTGCACGGTTGAAGGCTGCCCCGTGGGTACAGGCATATAGCTCATGGCATTAATAGAAGTGGAAGCCTGGATTCCATGACCAGCATCTGATCAAACTGCTTTCATTTGAAGAGTGAGGAGATGGAGGAAGCTGAATTTGTGGTTACATTTGTCTATGACTGTTTTGAAGGGTGATACATGCAACAAGATAGGGGTCCATTGAATGAGGATCTGGGGGGGAGGGGAGCTGTTAATTCAGATCATTAAAAAATATTTATTTTAAATTTATCTTTGTGAATGTTTGTTCTGTATGTATGGATGTACACTATGTGCATTCAATGCCCATGAAGGTCAGTAGATGACATCAGATTTCCTGTAACTGGAGTTACAGATGGGTGTTAGCCACGATGTGTATGCTGGGAACTGATTTTGGTCCTCTGAAACTCCACCATATACACTTTTTCACTGACCCATAATCCAGCCGTAGAGTCCCTTTTCATGGAATGGCTGTGAAGACATCACAAGTCCAATTACGATGTAAGAGCAGTAAAATGTACAGTCCTCCGTGAGGGTTCAGTTGTGGTGTCTGAAGAGGTCATAGATTCTTGGGCAAGGTTGTAAGATTATGTATCAGGCAGGATCAGGAATAACAGGATGTCCGATGGCCAAAAGTGACCCAATAATGGGATTTTCCTATGGCAGGTAAGGAGTGTGATGGTAGTAATCAGGCAGTTAAGATGCACAGACCCAGTAGAGAGTCCAAGGAAGTCAGCATTGTCCTGAGAGCAGGTAGGCAGGCTTTGGCACTGCAGTAGAGACGTGTTTTGTAACTTTTAGGAAAGTTTACCCTTGATCCAGCAATATTTCAGAGGTCTCCATGGAGGAACAGGGTCAGGGTGAATTTCCTGAGGTGAGTGGTGGTGTTCTGTAGGATGTGGGGTGGATAAAGGAAGCACCACATAAAATTTAAGTCTATATGAGAGATCCCAGAAAGGTGAGAGGTATTGGCTATTCATTAGGGTCTGCAGAACTGTGAGGGTGAATTTTACCTAATTCTCTACAGAGAGTAGATGGAGATCCCAAGAGGATCACAGGAGTCCTGCTCAGATACTTCTGTAGGAGGCCAGATGAACCCATGTTATAGCAGGTGGGGTGACCATCATGGGAATAGGCACGTTCATTCATGAGACAGGCAAAGGATGGACTGAGGAGACAGAAAACCAAAATATGAAAAAAGCAACACACACAGCTTTACTGAAGTCAGCAAACAGCTCCCTTTTGGAAAGGGAAAGATCCCGGAGCTGAGAGTCCACTGAACACGCCCTGGGCCCAGGGTCTAGTATGGCAGTGGTGCCTCTCTTTCCCATTCTCACTGTTGGTTCTGCTTGGATGCCCACCCCCAGTGGGCTCTTCTTTCCTGCCACTCTCCACCACAGTGTCTCCTGGGAACAAGTTGTTCCCATCTTAAGGAACCTGCTCTGACCTTCCCTGTCTGCCTGTGTCATTCTCACTCTGCATCAGTAGGAATGGACCTTATTGCTTCATTGCAATTAGAGATTTTAATTTGACTTGATAATGCCAGGTCTAAAACACTTTGAGTGGCCCTTATTCTTGTCAGAGGCTTTTAAGATGGACCAGATCCCCTGGCTTAATAATGTGAAGGAATGATCCCCAAAGCTGAGGTTTGGCTTGGGCCTGTGCTTATCCTTGGAGGCATTATGGGCTTGAAAGTCTCTCTCAGTGACAGAATTGATGATGAACCTGTAAGAAATGTTTATTTATGGTCAGAGAGAGCTAAAACTGCAGAAGAGGTGAATGCCTGGTTTAGGAGTTCCAGAGACTGTGTCATCCCAATAGTCTAATCTAAAGGATCATCTTCTGGAACAGTCTTAAGGCCTGCTTTCTGATTGGTGAGCTGTGTTAACACCTAGCCTTGCTGCCCCACCCAGATGGGCTGTAGGCCTTCTTACAATATAAGCCCAAAGCCATCCTTCCTCTGTTGTCCTTTTAAGTTCTTGTCAGGTATTTGATCACAGCAAGGAGAAAAATAACTTCTTCCAGGTACTTTTAACATTCATGTTAATGATTAGCCCTCTAATATGTAATTTTTGTGTCTTATCAGCTATAGGTTTATCAGTTTTACTAATGTACATCCATCCATACATATGTATTATGTACGTATGTACGTATGTATGTATGTATTATGTATCTATGTATCTATGTATCTATGTATCTATGTATGTATGCACCCAGTCTGGCCTTGAAGTCGTGGTGATGCCCCTTTCTGTTTCAAGAGTGTTGACTTTACAAGTATGCGCCACTGAGCCTGAGATTCTTTTTTTCTCTTAAATGTTTTGTAGAATCCTTGTTGTGATTGTTAGTGTTGTCTGTTGATTTCATTTTCAAACTGTCATTTTGCTGTGTGTTTCTTCCATTTCCTAATGTAGAAGGTTAAGTGACTGACATTTCCTCTCTTCGTTTCTGCCATTCCTGTTCTTGCTTGAATTTTCTTCCCAACACTGCTAATGTCGGGGTTGTCAGGGTCTGAGCTCAGTGTTTCCAAGGTCTTGCCTCTTATTCCAGAATGAAATAAAAGCCCACACGGTGTCCTGTCTCCCCAGCTGGTTTGGAGTCACTGTGTAGACTTGGCTGCCACAATTTCACAGAGACCCACCTGTCTCTCCCCTCCCCCTGCACCCTCAGCTTCCAAGTGCTTTAATAGTTTGCACCTGGCTGTAGGACTTTCTCTAAAGAACTAAATGTTATCTCTCCCCTACTCCATCCTTTGTGCTGACCACATCCCCTTTAACTCTTCCTACTCTATTACTTCCCTTTTTACGGCCATTTCTTAATTTCCTGGTCTCTATTCTCCATTGTAATATGCATATTTAAGGATTCAAAGCTGGCATCCATTTATAAGCAGGAACATAGTGCTTTTGTCTTTCTTGATTTCAGTTACTCAGGATGATTGTTTCCAATCGCATCCATTTCACTGTGAATTTCAGAATTTCGTTTTGCTTAAGAACTCAAGAATACTCCATCTGTAAATTTAGTTTCATACTTTCATTGTCTTTTTGTCAGTTCATAGACATCTAGATGGTTTCCATTTCCTGGCTACTGTTAATACGGCAGCAATGAACATGGGTGAACAGGTATCTCTGTTGTAGGATACAGGGTCCTTTGGGTAATGAGTTTTTAGCTTTTTGAGGAATCTCCACAATGTTAACCACAATGATAACCAGCTGCACCAGTTTACATACCCACCAACTATGAATAAGTGTTACCCTTTCCCCACATCCTTGCCACAGTTTGTCATCATTTGTGGTGTGGATCTTAGCCATTCTCGAAGACTGGGCTAAGATGAAATGTCACAGTTTTAATTTGCATTTCCCTGGTGGTTAAAGTTTTGTGTTTGAGAACTGTCTGTTCAATTCCTTGCCCAAATTTTTAGTGGAATTGCTTTTTTTTCTGTTTTGATGTTTAGATTTTTTAGAACTTCATGTTCTAGATATGAACCCTGTGTCAGACATGTAGCTGGTAAAGATGTTTTCATATTCTGGAGGTTGCCTCTTCACTCGAATGACGGTGAATTTTGCCATACTGAAGCTTTTTGGTCCATGAGCTCAAATGCGTCAGTTGTGGACTTAATGCTTATGCTCTAGGAGTCTTGTTCAGACACTCCTTTCCTGTGCTCCTTGGTTCCAGTGTATTCCCTACTCCCTGTTCTCTAATATTTAGAAATTATGTTGAACTATATTATGCTGAGGTATCATGTTCAAGTATCAGTCATTATGTTGAAGCCCTTCATTGACTTGCAGTTAGGTTTCCCATAGTGAGAGATAGGCATGCAGTTTCCTTCTTCATTATGTAGCAATCCAGTCTGACTACCACCAGTTCTTCAACATGCTGTCTTTTGTCCAGTGTGTATTTTGGGTTCCTTTATGAAAAATGAAGTTGTTGTAGGTATGTGACTCAAACCTAGGTCCTCTCTTCTATTCCATTGACGAGTGTGTCTGGTTTGATGCTAGTTCCATCTGTTTTTATTACTATAACTGTATGGTATTATTTGATATTAAGAATGGGGATGTCCCCAGCAGATCTCTTATTATTGAAGATTGTTTCAGGTATCCTGGTTTTTGTGTGTGTGTGTGCTTCCCAATAAAAATTGAAATTCTTTTTTCAATTTCTGTAATGGATTTTGTCATAATTTTAATGGGGATTGCTGTATCAGTAGATTGCTTTGAGGATGGGCTAAACAATTGTTTGCTCAATTACACCTTGTTCCTTTGTGTTAGATGTCATCAGAGCACAGAAGGCTATCAATCGGGGCTCAGAGAACATGTTAGGGCGGAAAAATCTAAGAGCCTGAGGTAGAGATGGAGTGTTTCATAGGTATTTCTTCTAAATTGATATTTTCTCAGGAAGGGAATATAGAGATTTGTAAAACTTAAGCAGTAGCTGGGTGTGGTGGGCAAGCCTTTAATCCCAATCTTAATCCCCGTTCTCCACAAGCAGAGGCAGGTAGATCTCTGTAAGTTCTCACCAGCCTGGTCTATGTAGTGTTTCAGGACAGCTGGGGCTACAGGGAGACTCTTTCTCAAAAAGACTGGAAAAAAAAAAAAGTGAGCATAAGCTGACTTATGGGGCTGGAGAGATGGCTCAGCAGTTGACAGCATTTGCAGCTCATCCAGAGAACGAGTTCAGTTTCCAGCAGTGATGTCTGTTACAATTGCTTGTAACTCTAGTTCCAGAGAATCTGACCTCCTCTTCTGTCCTCTGAGGGAGCTAAAGACGCATGACATTCACTCAGAGGTATTCATGTGCACATAAAGAAAAATAATGTACTTTTTAAACTACAGTTACGAGGCTCTAATCTCCTGAAACAAGGTTCACAGTGCCCCTCAGCAACATTATGTATACATAAAGATTAACATTTAACCGATAACAAATACTGAAGATGCTGACTCTCTGGCCTTAACATTCCCCAGTAGTTGTTCAGGAACCTTTCTAGATGGAGCCTTTGTGAGTCATTACACATGGTAAGGGAGTTTTCAATGATAGGACTTTTTCTTT
>NW_008329345.1:9436-10494 GCF_000622305.1 Nannospalax galili
CTGACCCCGAGTGTAGTGTAAGACATGGATGCACCTACATACATGCAGGCAATACACTCATACACATAAAATAACAAAAGTTGATTGTCTGAATTTTTGTTTCAAAATATTATTGTATGTATAATGTGTATATATATGAGTGTGTGCATGTCATAATTGTCAGGGGACCAACGTTTTATTTTCTGTTCTCTGTTTTGACCTTTGTGTAGGTTCCAGAGATCAAATTCAGGTCATCATTCTTTTGTGGCAAGCTCCCTGGCTCCTGTGACCTCATTTTTATAGAGTGGCAATAAATTTTGGCCCTTTGTCTTTACCTAATTTTTTAGAAGTCCTTGAAGTGTGTTAGACAAAACATCACTTGTTGGTCTTTGACTTTGACAGCTGCTAAACACTTGCTGATCCTGGTCAGTTTCTTTTTCAGTACAAAATTTTCTGCTATGCCGGTTCATGAATTTTTCTCTAATAGTATCAAATGAAATGTTGAATTTTGGTGACCTGCTTCCTGCCTTTCCCCATTCCAGTCTGTTTTCCCTTTTACTTTTCTTCCTGAGGTGGGTGTTTTGCTTCATGGTATAGACTGAGTTGGCCTTCATTGGTCCTGTTTTACCTTCTCTCTCATTCTCTAATGCAGCTGTGACTATACACACGTCAGCGTGATTAACAACATTGAGTTCATTCTGAAGCACATGTCAATATTATACTTTTTCACAATTGACATTACCTAAAAAATTTAAAAAGCATTGTTTTGTTTTCTTTAAGTATTAATTGTGTATCATATTTATTGTTTAATTAAAATTGTGCTTGAGGGACTAGAGAGATGGCTGAGTGATTCAGAGCACTGGCTGCTCTTGCAGAGGATCCAGGTTCTATGCCCAGCACCCACATGGCAGCGAACAATTGTCTGTATCACCAGTTCCAAGGAATCCAGTGTCCCCTTCTGACATCTGAGGGCATTACACATCAGACGCCCACTTACATACATGTAGGAAAGAGAATCATACACATAGAATAAAAATAATAAATAAAATAATTTTTTAAATTGTGCTTGAGTAACCTAC
>NW_008329346.1:0-712 GCF_000622305.1 Nannospalax galili
GACAAAAACATAGTCCTAATCCTAACCCTAAACCTTATATTAAACCTGAAAATAACCCTAGATATAATCCTAACCCTAACACTAAACATAACTACAAACCTAACCCTAAATGTAGCCACACCCTATCTAAAATACTATGATTGTCCTAACCCTAATTGTAAACATAACCCTGGCCGTAACACTAACTCTAAACCAAGCCCTAACTCAGACCAAAACACTAACCTAGCCCAACCTCTTAACCTAAATCTAACACTAACAGTAGGCCTAGGCCAATCCTTACCCTAAACCTACCCCTAAACCTAATGTTAACTATAACCCTAAACTTGCGCCTAGACCTACTCCTAACCCCAACACTGACTCTAAACTAACTCTAACTCTTACAGTGAATGGAATCCTAAATATAAACTTAGCCCTATCCCTAAACATAACCGTAGCCCTACTCCTAATGCTAACCCCAAATGTAAGCAAACCCTAATATTAACCCTATATAACTACCCTAGACCCAACCTGATCGTAACCAAAAGCTTAACCCTAATCCTTGGCCTACCCCTTTGCCTAAAAATAAAACTAAGCCTAACCTTGAACATAACCCTAACCCTACACTAACCCTAACCCTAAAGCTAAGCCTTACTCTAAGTATAGCGCTAGCCCTAAACCTAATGCTGAACCTACCCGTATCACTAACAGTAATTCTAAACCTAAACCTGGACCT
>NW_008329347.1:0-514 GCF_000622305.1 Nannospalax galili
CAAACAACTCTCTATCCTACTAAAGCGACACTTTTTCATCAACTTTCTTTGATGCCCTATTGACAATAGCCAGGAAATGGCAGGAAATTAAATGCCTGTCAAATGAAAATGGATAATGAATGTATGGTACATTTTCACGATGAAATATTACTTAGATGTTAAGGAAAAAATATGAAGTTCATAGTTGAATGAAACTGGAAGCAAACATCATGTGTGAGATCATTGAAACCCAGAAATATCACACATCCTGTCTCATAAGTGTGTGCTATCTCTTTAGATGTATATGTTTCTATTAGAAAAACCATAGAATTTGGTATAACAGGAAAAAGTCATGGGGAGGGGTAGACAGACTACAGTGATGTAATGGGAAAAGGGAATAATGTAATGTGAAAGTTAAATGAGGGAGTACTGGGAATTCAGGGCAGAGGAGAGATGATGGGGTTGGACAGTTAACAAAATCTTCCTCAAAAATTCATATCAAAATCTATACTATGAACATTTATCTCCCTGTAAA
>NW_008329347.1:1558-1738 GCF_000622305.1 Nannospalax galili
GAAGTGGGAGTGGGTAGTTTGTAAGAGCAGAAGTAGTAGATGAATGTATGTAAACCTGGATTGTGTCTCATACCCACATAATCAACACTTGAATTCTCTCCAACAAAAATACAAACAGGAATGAGTAGTTTTATAGAAAGTCATTGTTGGTTTCCTCTCTTTTTTCATGGATATGGTGCA
>NW_008329347.1:1905-3795 GCF_000622305.1 Nannospalax galili
TTTTACTTGTGCATCACAGAAATGTTCAACTACCCTCAGGAAAAAGAGTATTTTTCCCCTTATTTTAGAATTTATAGAGACTGTTCTTGTTTTCCTAGTCTGCATATATCATAATTATAGATAAAATGCTGGAAACCATGCTATTGTACATTTACTTAATGTAAGAGATTGTTTATGAAGTGTCTCCTAAAAAGGTCATTGGTGAAAGCTTTGGTACCCAGCTGTTAGATCCAACAATAATAGATGATTGGATAACAAGGGCTCTGACATTATCAGAAGACTTAAGCATTGAGGATTCATAAGTTAATGACGTTATTGGTATAGGATAGAAACTAGAAGGCCCAGGGTGGTTTTGAAGTGGTGCGTTACCAAAGGCACATCTTTGAACCTCTGAAGAATATATCTTGATATATCTTGTACTTGGATTATTCCCTTCTCTCTCTCTCTCTCTCTCTCTCTCTCTCTCTCTCTCTCTCTCTCTCTCTCTCTCTCTCTCCCTCTCCTTTCTAGATGTTAGGGGCTTGGTAGCTTTCCTCTGCCATGCCCTCCCACCCTCCAAGATATTTCAAATTTCCTTAGTTCCACAGCAATGAAGCAAAAGTACCATGGTCGGAAATCTATAGAAATGTGAGACAAAATTAGTCTTTGCTCCCTTATGTCATCTGCATAAGTTGTTTTGTCTCAATGAAGAAACAAAAGATACACTTAGCATAGTACATACAGTACCATAGTTAATCCAGGGACATGCCCAATACATCTGTGTCCCCATTGTAGATATGGAGCAAATTAAGAAGGGCCAAGTCCTATAGAGACAACTTTAAAACATATTTAGAGTTTTCAAACAGTTGTATGTGGTCTATACATTTCTTGGTCTGTACTGTATTGTTGTATTTCAAAATATGTACAAAATTAAAATTTCAATTAGTAAATTAATGCAATAGATACCATGCTATTCTATGTGGGCAAAATTAAATTCTATTGATCTTGTGAGATGCAAGAATGGAAGATAATCTGTTGACACAATACCATAACCATCAGTAGAATGCAGATTCAGGTTGCTCAGTCTCCACAGTTGGAAAGCAGGTAACAGTTCAGAGGGAGGTGTGTCCTGGGAGAAGGGAGAGGGCAAAACTCAAAACCACATGTGTATGTAGAGAGACAAAATCACTTGTTTCCTTTCATGTGTAGATCCTAGATTCTTTTATAAATAGATAAAATTACAAACAGACAAACAGACACACACAGACACACACACACACACACATACACACACACACTCAATACAAGGAAAAGAGGGAAGGAAGGAGAATAGCAGGATGGGACAGTGGGAAAAGTGGGGACAGAAAGGAAGAAGGAGGTGCAGGTCTTCATATAACATGACATACTTGAAAGAAATTGGAGGTTGTTCAGAAGACCCAACCCTAGCTGAGGACCTTTTGGCAATTGATAGTTGGTGGTAGACAGAGAGTGAGTTTATCTTACTGGAATGACATCTGGTAGGTTGACCAGACCCAAAGCATAGATGCAAACCCAAGAACATTTTGGAAACACAGAGTAGACTAGATGACCTTAAAAGAAAATAACAATAGAGAACAAGAAGTGGGGAAGGGTGTAGCACAGTGGTGCTGGAGGGGAAGATGGTCTGCATAGGAGCAAAATATCTTGTAGAAATTCTCAAATCAATAAACAGATTTTAAAAAACAAATTGCATTTAGGAAACACACACACAATGTGCAATGAAAACACATTAAGAAGAAAACATTAATTATATTAGAAAAAATAGAGCAACAGGGCCCCCAACTGGAGAGTGAGGAAGACCTACAGGAGCCATAAAAAGCAAGAGACAGATTCTGTTCACAGCTTCAAAATGGAAATGAAACGTGAACGAAC
>NW_008329347.1:4669-6621 GCF_000622305.1 Nannospalax galili
ATGAATCTTAGGATGGTTATTTATGTGAAGTATGTTATGGGGATTTTGATTGGGATTACACTGAATCTATATTTTGCTTTTGGTAGAAAGGTCATTTTCAAAATATTAATTCTTCTAATCCATGTGCATGGGAGGTCCTTCCACCTTCTGGTGTCTTCCTCAATCTCTTTCTTTAAAGATTTAAATTTTTATTTTTTTGTGGCTCACTGCATTTAATTGGAGTCAATTGCATGAGCATGGAATGGGGATTATTTACTTGAGTGTAGACAGCTTATTAATAGCTATACAACTGAGGAATAGAGCTCCTCTTCCCCAGGACAGAGCTCTTCAGAGAGGGATGGAGCTTAATGAGCACCTCCAGGATCCCTGATGGAAAACTGATGTGCCCAGTCCTGTGCAGATCTTGTATAGGTGGCCACTGTAGCTGTGAGTTCATGAAGACAGCAGCCATGTCATGTCAGAGGACAGAGTTTCACAACACTCCTTCCCATCAACCAGCTCTTCCTTTCTTTCTGCCTCCACATCTGTATTGTTCCATGATCTTTGAAGGGGGTGAGAGAGGTGTCCTATGGATGGAAAATTGACACGCCCAGGCCTGTGCAGGTCTTGTATAGGTGGTCACTGTAGCTGCAAGTTCATGAAGACAGCAGCCATGTCATGTCCAGAGGATACTTTCACAACACTCCTTCCCATCAACCAGCTCTTCCTTTCTTTCTGCCTCCACATCTGTATTGTTCCATGATCTTTGAAGGGGGTGAGAGAGGTGTCCTATTTAGGGATGAGCACTCCACAGTCACTTATTCTCAGCACTAACATCAATTATACACCTCTGCATTAACCAGCATCCCCTGCAAACAGAACCTTCTCTGACCAAAGCCGAGAGCAGCACTAATCTTTGGGTATAAACATAACTATTGTTTTTAATTTTTACAAAAACTTTATTGAGAATTTCATACATGCATATAATCTGTTTTGATCAGATCTATGACCACTCCTTCCCCTCCAACATTCCTGCCTCTGAGGAGGTAAACCTAAAATCTTTTAAGGATTAAATACAAGCTCCCAAATACTTTTGGCATTTCTGGCCTTGGAAAAGAGAATGTTGCTAGCAGGCCCAAGGACATTTTGACTTTTGGCCAAGAAACTGGCTACATTTCTTTGTGGTCTTTTTACTCTAACTGCCTAGCCAATTCCTACCTCCTATTCTTATCATGCCATCCTCTGAAGGGGTTACCCAAATTGCCAATAGGAAATAAGGAAGCAGATGGCTCTGGCTTTTTCCATGCTGAACAGGAACGCAGGATGAGGCAATTGGAGTACCCCTTCAGTGGGTCTATCTAAAAGACTCCCAAATTACATAACTTTTGTCCCTAAGGGGTGAAGAAAGTCCTTGAATCATGAATGGGTGATGTGAATGAGAAAAAATTTTTTTAAAAAAAGGCCATGAGAATAGGAAGGGTGGCTTGTGGAGAACAAGAAAGGCTTTGGTGGGAAAGGGAGGAGGATGAGTGAGGATAATGGGGAAATATGATCGAAGTGTATTTCCCTATATGTATGAAACTGTGAAAGAAAAAAATATTTGTTTTTGGAGATAGAAGGGGTGGGTCAGCAATTAAGAGCACTGGTTACTCTTGCAGAGGACCTGGGTTCAGTTCCTTGAACCCACATGGTGGGCTAACAACCATCTGTAACTCCAGTACCTATGAATTCAGTGCCCTCTTCTGTCCTCCATGGGCATTGCATATCATGGGTTCACTTACATACATGCAGGCAAAGCATATATATATCAATAAATAAAAAAACATATAAATGGTTGTTAGCTACTATGCACTTACTGGGAACTGAACCTGGGTCCTCTGGAAGAGCAGGATGCGCTCTTAACTTCTGAGACATCTTTCTAGTTCTGATAAATAAAATATTAAAAACGAATAAAGACTTTTAAAAAATAAATG
>NW_008329347.1:9557-10118 GCF_000622305.1 Nannospalax galili
ATTCTTTTATTTGTTATAAAAAGAAGCATGACAGAATCAACTTTTCACAGTATATTATGGCACATTAGATTACCTGGGCTTTAATTTAAAAGGAACAGAAAACCTGTTGGCTAATAACACCTCAGATTAATTCTTAGAGTTTCACGAACAGTAAGATTGAACTTAGCATCCTTGAGTTCCTCTGATATAACATCGTTTCATGGATAAATCTCAGCTGAATGCCCAGGATAATGTGTGTCTTCTACTAAAACTTTATGTGTCTCTGCAAGGCTGAATTCAGCTTTGCTGTTCTAACGTATAACATCCACTTTTTGATGCCAAATTAGTGACTGTTGTTACCAAATATGCAAAACAAGGAGCAGCAAATATGGTAAGATTTTTCTACACCATTCAGTAACAATTGAGACAAAATTATCCATTGTTAAGTTGAGTGTAGTGTTGTGCACATGAAATGCCAGTACATGGAATGTTGACACAGTGGAATTACCATGAGTTCAGTACCATGCTGGACTACATGCCAAGTTTTAGACCAGATATGCTACACACACACACACACACACA
>NW_008329347.1:10273-11317 GCF_000622305.1 Nannospalax galili
AGTGACCCTAGTTTGATCTTCAGGAATCACATGATGGAAGAAGAGGAATGAGTCCAAGAAAATTTTCTGTGACCTACACGTGCTTGTACACACACACACACACACACACACACACACACACACACACACAGTAAGAAACAAGATCACTGTATTAGTTAAATCAGTATTCTAAAAAATTCTGAAATAGAAAATGAGAAAAATTGCTCCTTGTTCTTTTGTCTATAATATCAATGGAATAATCCCTTGAGAAAGTTTCAACTAATCTGCTATGTACACATATATACATATCTACATATGTGTGTATCTAAATTTGGAAACAAAACAGCACTTTATAAAAAGCAGAAAAGCAAATTTTCACGTTCACTATTAAGATTATAAACTTTTCCCAGTTTCCTCTTGCTTCCAATAAAGCTACTGAATCTGTCATAGAGACTTTTACTCATCTCTAAGTTCTTTGTGCTTGAGTATTCTCATGGTCTTAAATTCATTAGATCAAAAACATAAATACATCAAAGATTTCTTAAAATTATTTCTTATCATTACCCTGTTATCAGGGATACCACAGATTCTGATTTAGTTCCAATTTCTGATGTGAGTGGTAGGAAGATATAGGGAGCAAAAATGGACACATCACCTTCAGAATTTTGTTTACACACTTTTTAAAAAAGCCTCTAGACCAACGACTGCATGGGATCAACTGTGCAAATGGCACAGCAATTTATTAAGTTTCCTTACTAGTAAACAAAAAGAAAATTTCAACAAGAGAAAGGAATGTTCTCTCATTTTGGAATACTGAGATTAATGACTCACTACTTAACCTAAGCAAGTGAAGGCAGAGGCCATATTCAAAAAGAGAAGAGGAGCTGCGTACCTACCATGGAGTTCTCAGGAACCTCCCTTCAGAATTAAAGTGAACAAACTCAACAGAAGTTAGGATATCTGGATACAGGGCATCTACTTGCAAATTCCCTATGTTATTTATATTTGTGTTGTTTAAGGATAGATGACCAGCATTTCAAAAAGTCTTTCATGAAAGATAAAAAA
>NW_008329347.1:12218-15920 GCF_000622305.1 Nannospalax galili
TACATAGAATAATTAAAGAAAATGCCAGGGCATTTAGAAGGTATGTGGAAAGGTGTGACACATGGGAGGAGGTGGATTGAAGAGTAGACATGGAGTTATTCAGTTATTCATGTATGAAATTCCCCTCAAAATTAAAAATTAAGTAATAAAAAAGTGGTTTTCTTGCTGGTTATGTTGATTAAATGAAAATTGCTACAAAATCAGAAGCTATATTTTCTTGTTTTATACAGGAAGGTTTATTTTTCCTTCTCCTGTGGATGGAATCAATGCTTGGCATTTGTGGAAATGACCCCAAATATAACACCGTTCCAGATCAGACACTGGGATGCAGGTTTCCCCTTGTTTTCTAAAATGAGAATCATTTAATTCTTCTTCAATGAACAAGCAAGCTCTCCATCAAGCTTCTGACAGGAAAAAGAAGATGGATAAGAAGGGCTAGGGTTTTCTGATACACACTGCAAATAGTCATCCTTAGTAGAGCTTTATCATGGGAGACATATTTTGCATATAGAGTGGTAGAATTTCTCATGGCACAGTTCAAATTAAAGCTCTTTTCACACAAATGGTTAAAACTCTTGATCAAAATATTCACAATCCCCATGTGTTTGGGGGAACTGAGAATGTTGCTTCCTTTCAAAACTCTATAAATATAAGTGAGGATGACTTTTATTTATAAGCAAGCACACAGCTGCTCAACCTACACCCTTTTCTTTGGATGTTTCTTCCTCAGAAACCACAAACCACTCATAGCTGCTTTTAAGAGGCTGTGTTATGTGATGAGAGGTACATAGCCTGAAAGGGAAATCAGAAAACAAGATGGGCTTTATGACTCAGATTTTCATTTCTTTGCTACTTGGTGTCACAGGTAACGGTGTCACAGGTAAGAGAGAATAAACTCAAATTTCAAAACTCAGGATCATTTTCCCCATTAAAAATTTAACTCTTAAGTTATTTCTTTGTTTCTTCTCTATATTGTGTAGCATGAAAATATTTTTGTGTCTCTGCTTCTACTAACCTCTTTCTTTTCATCTCCCTATTATGATCTAGGTGTCCAGTGGAGAAATTGTGCTCACCCAGTCTCCAGCATCATTGGCTGCATCTCAGGGAGAGAGAGTCATCATCACCTGCAGTGCCAGTGTAGGCACTATTAGATTGCACTGGTATCAACAGAATCCAGGATTCTCTCCCAAGCTCCTGATTTATGGCACATCGACACTGGCTTCTGGAGCTCCAGCCCGCTTTAGTGGCAGTGGGTCTGGAACATCTTACTCTCTGACAATCAGCAGCATGGAGGCTAAAGATGCTGCAACATATTACTGTCAACAGGGGAATAGTTTTCCAACCACAGTGCTACAGATTGGAACAAAAACTACTGCCTGCTCCATAGAGCATAGCTGCTTCCCATTAGCTAGTGCAGCATGTTCAATTGTTTGATTGACATATAAAAGAAACTCCCATATTTCTGCAATGAAATACTCTATTTTTTAAATCCTATGGAGTCCCAAATACACTTATGTGTGTGTCCATTCACTGGTGAGTTGTCAACTTATCCAAAATCACACCTTTGAAGAAAACGAAGACTTACTCTTCTAGCATCTGTCAGTTACGAAGAGTACCTTAGACAGGGCCTGGGCTTCAGACCTACTCCCTACCTCCATGGTGGGATTTTGTCTGGCTTGCATTTGCCCAGGAGTTGTACATTCCATTCCATCATCTATGAAGTCATATGTGAAGCAGTATTATTGTGTTCTGAGAACACTGTTTACTTATAGTCATCTACCCCCTCTGGTCCCTACAATATTTCTGCTCCTTCTTTCCCCATGTTACTTGAACCTTTGGGGCATGAGTGTGATAGAGATGTGCCATTTTGGATTGAGCACTTCACAATTTCTTATTCTTTGAATGTTGACAAGCTGGGGATATTTGCAAAAATAAGCTCTTCTGGTGAGAAATGAAAGATGCACTAGTCTGTGGATATAACAATAAATCACTAGGAGTCAGTCTCCTGCTATGTGTATTTAACAGAATATCAGAAAGTTTTACTATATGGTCTGTGTACTGTTTAGCAACAGGTTTTTGACCCTAACACACTGTCAGTTATGGGCTCCATCTTGTATAAAGCCAATCAGATAGAAATTGGTTACTCACATAGCCCTGGTGCCACTTGTGTACCAGTGGGCATATCTGGCCAGACCACTCATTATTGTAACCCGTAGAGTTCATACATTAGTCAAGGTATTGATTATTTTTCTTTTCCAGAAGTATGCTTAGCACCTTCTATAAAAACTGGCCAGTAGAACTGATGATTTTAGGTCAGTACCAGTCTTGAGTTTTTTCATGTCCTGTGACTCACATGTTAAGTTTCTTTAGCAATAGGATTTACTATAATGTTCTGGAGGGTAACCAAGAGCAATGGCAGTAGCCAGTATTATTTAAAGTTCTGTGGAAATCCAGCGTTCAACAACTCAAAAAAAAGGGAGTCCATTTCTAGCATGAGGTTTTTTATTTTCTAGACTAAAATATCTGGTTCTGCTCTTGGAAAGCTTCTACTTAGAAAGCTTCTATAGTAGTAGGTTTCCATATTACATTTTCAAAAATTCCTTTACTGTTGGTTACTCCACTCCATCCTCCCTTCTGTACCCTGCCCTCCCATTCCCCACCAATTAAATTATATTTTATTATTTTTAATTTTTTTGTGTATGAGTGTATTGCCTACATGTATATAAGTGTATCTGTGTCCTATACATCAGAGGTCAGAAGAGGAAGTCAAATTCCCCTGGAACTGGAGTTACAGATGGTTGTCAGCTGCCATATAGGTTTTGGGAATAGAACCTGAGTCCTCTGCAAGAGCATTCAGTGGTCTTAACCATAGACCCATCCCCCCAGCCCCTCTGCACTTATTTTAACAAGTACTACACCATTATTCCTGGACACTTTTCACCATTTATGCTACTGCATTCTATCTTCCCTCCCATGAACCCATCATCCCCACATCATTTCTTACTAGTTTCCCGACACGTATAGGTGTTCCAGTTGAAATATATTTACCTAAAGATTCAAAGCTAGCATGCACATAGTGCAGGAACCTGTGACATTTATCTTTCTGGGTCTGGGTTACCTGACTTAGGTTGACTATTTCCATTTCCATGAAATTTTATTTTTCTTAACAGCTGAATAATGTATTGTGTAAATGTACCATATTTTCACTAGCCATTCTTTAATTGACGGATATCTAGTCCTTTTCATTTCCTCGATATTGTGAATACAGTAGCAATGAAGATGAATGAGGAGGTATATGTATCATAAGATGTGCCCTTTGGGTATAATCCCAAGAGGGGTATGGTTGAAGAGTGTGGTACATCAATTTCCCCCTTTCTGGGCAATGGCCACACTGGTTTCCATAGTGGCTGTACCAGTTTCACTCTCACTGGCAGTGAATACATGTTCCTTTTTTCCTACATTCTCACCATAATTTGTCATCATTTCTTCTGTGTATCTTACTCAGCCTCCCTGGGGTAAATGAAATCTCAAAGTAGTTTTAATTTGCATTTTCTTAATGGCTAAAGATTTTGAACATTCAAAAATATTTCTCAACCATTCGTACTTCATCTTTTGAGAAATCTATGTTTACTTTCTTGACCTCATTTTTCTTTAAAAGGTTTATTGAGCCAGACATACTGGCATGCCTTTAATCCTAGCACT
>NW_008329347.1:15957-28753 GCF_000622305.1 Nannospalax galili
GGATACCTGTAGATATAGTGTATGTGTAATTTTACAGTAAACTTTTGAAATAATACATTTGCCTTTTTATATCAGCTAAGCATTATTTATCTCTGCTGTCTCTCTGCTGTCTCTCTCTCTCTCTCTCTCTCTCTCTCTCTCCCTCTCTAAGCCTCCATTTTCCCTCACCAGTCAAAGTACCCCCTATTTTCCCCATCTTAGCCATGGTAACCCTTGTGTCCTACAGTTCCCCCTTCTTTATCACCTTCTTCCCCTTTACCCAATAGGTCCTTGTATAACCCTCCCTCTTCTCCTCCCATTTAAATACCTCCATCTTACACATTTCCCCCTTTTTATCTCCTGTTTCCTACTATTCCTCTCTCCCAGACTCCTTCTTCCCCTTTCTTCCCTGGTTCCTTCACAGACCTTAAAGAAAACTCTCAGGATGTCACATTCATAGAGACATAGAATTTCTTACTATATGCTAAATATAGATGCTTATATTTGAAGACATGTATGCCAGGTACCACTCATCACAAACAATTCTTTTGCTATAGACAGAGATTTTTACAGAGTTCCACAACTCATCGAAGTGTCTGTGAAATGCCCATTCCTAATCTAATGTAACATCTAGACCTAAGACTCATAGAACATATTAGAACAAGGGAAGAAGAGAATAATAATGCATCTCTCAACTCTCATCAACGAAGTTCCCTCATGCCATAGAGGGCAATGAACACAAAAGGTCACAAGTAGCCAATACATAGAGAATAAATGTCTGCAGAGTGTGGGTACTTGGACAGGACTCCTATACATTCTACTCTAATGGACTGTACTTAGCATCTTCCTCTCCTAGAGGTTCTCCACCTCCCAGAGTTGCTGTTATTGGATTCCCAATGAAGGCAGAGAGGCTTACTGGATTGAGCCAGAATTCTCCAAGCAACACAGAATTTCTGTCTCAGCTATTGGGTTTTCTGCTTCTCTTCACCTCAGAAGGAAATGAGGAATTAGGAATTCCATAGCATTCGGAATTAGGGAAACCATTCCAAGTGTCCTTCTCATGACCCCTTCCTAGAATCTATCGTCTTAGTGCCTAAGTGCAGCAGAGATTTTGTTTCTCAGGAATTCTGATATTTTACCCCTATTTCTTCCTTTGAGGATTGTATTATGCATTCAAGATGGCTAGAAGCCTTGGGGGTGCAAATTTTCTACCGTGGTGTAAAAAGTTTCTTGTGGAGTGCTTGACTTGACTGGACCACTGAATATGTATATTCAATATGAGTGTAATCTGCATTCTGACACAGACACCAGCCTTTTTGTCTTCAGCTCCAAGGGAACCTTTCTATTTCTTCTTCCTCTGTTGCCACTGTGCATGAGAAAGTAGCATGTATCTGAAAAAAAAAAATGGGATATTTTACTGGGTGTCCTGCATTTTACTACACTGAGATCTTAACATGCCAGCAAGGTTCCGTAGTAGGGAAATAGAAAAAGCTCTGGGGTCAGTATTCAGAAATGGAAGCCCGAGGCATGCACGGTCTCATTAAAGCATGGTTTCATCTGTCCCGGCCATTTTGATTGAGCTATTGTCCAAACATCCTGCTTTCTGACTGAAGACTGAACTTCAAGGAATTGCTTCTCACCAATATGCCAAGTTTTTTTTTTAGAAAGTATGCAGATAGAAATGATTCTCTTTTTAAAAATAGTTTGAAATTTTGTGAATTTCATACAATATATTTTAATTACATTTCAAGACCTTTCCCAATGTACAGCATTCTTATAGCCACCCTGTGAGACTTCATATATTCTGTCATATAAGATAAGGCTTATCTAGCCAAGTTTGTGTTCCCGATGTCCTTCAGCATATGCTCATCCACCGGGACCTGGTTAACTTATCTACCATTACTTCTTTAGAGAAAACTGTCTGTCCTTCTCCCAGCAGTCATTGGTGGCCAATAGTTCTTCAGCTGAGGAAGCTCCTCAGTTGGAGCTTCCTAAACACTTCTGCACTTCTGTTCCGGATTTTTTTCTGGCAGACCTTACATGGATCTTATCCATGCTGTCACCATTCCTGTAAGTTCATGTGAGTCACTTCCTAGCTGTCTGGAAAACAGTTTCCTTGGGGTCATCTACCACCCCTGGTTCAAACAACCTTTCAACTCCCTCTTCCATAATGGTTCCTGAGGCCTTGGTGGGAGACATTTGATACAGAGATAAGCACTCTATTGGCTCTTAGTCACTGCACTTTGGTCAGTTGTGGCTTTCTAGGTCAATCACCATCTGTTGCATGAGGAAGCATCACTGGTGAGATTGGGAAGATGCATTAATATTCTTTCTACCCTATGTTCCACTATGTTCTCTGGGCTTTACGTATAGAAGCTGTGTTGTACCTGTGTGTCTCTTAGTACTGGGAACCTAATAGACATTGATTGTCTGTATTTGACCTGTTGTGGAAGTTTGTAATAGTTTACATCTGTTACAAAAAGAAGATTCTTTGATGAGTGGTAAGAAGTACACTTTTCTGTAAATATAAGGATATATACTTAGTTCATAGGTCAATTGAAAATGTATGAATGCATATGAACAGATGAAATCTATAAAAAAAATCACAGTGCTAGTCAGGGAAAATTCCCTTTGAGTTGTTGGTCAGGGTAGTCCAAGAGACTCCCAAAATAATAGATTCGATTGCCACAGCCCTTGATTGCATCCCATGACTTGAAGGCAAAGACAGAGCCATAATTCAAATACTGAATTTGGAGCAGGTGAGGTGTGTGGGAGACAGGCTTGAGCCTAGGGTAAAATTGCAACTGTCAGGGTCACATGTTTTCCAGGAATCCAGGCTCTGTAATCTGAAACCCAGTATGCTAATGAGGAATCCTACCCTCTATTCTGTGATAGGACATTAAGTCTTTATGTTAATAAGATGATGCTAATTATGGTATCCTACTTGCTGTGCTGTGATTGGACCACCACCCCATATAAGCTTGTGCTTTCCTGCAATAAAGCAGACCTGTGTCACTGAACCTGGTCTCCTGTGTCTGAATGTGGTGCCGCTGACACAGTCTCCTCACCAGCCCTGGGGTCTGGGACCGGACAGAAGTGGTGGCAACAGGAGTCAGCACAGAGCAAGCAAAGAGCTGCCTCAGCACCGGGTGACCAGAAGAGCAGCCTCAGCCCAGGGAAGGCAGAAGAGGTGTCTCAGCCCAGGGCAAGCAGAGGAGTGGCCTCGATGCCCGTGAGAACAAAGGAGTGGCACCCACGTGAATGGAGGAGTGGCCGTCGCTCACAGTGACCACAGCTTGCATCCAATGTGGGGCTCGAAAACTCAACCCCGTGAGGCTGTAACACTTGGGCTGTTACATTTTGGGCATCTGGTGCCTTTTTGCCAGTAATCCTTCCATGGGTGCTTGTTGTCTTCGTTCTTCTGGCTCGCAGTCTTCAGTTTAGTGTGTTATTCTTGTCTCCACTGATTGTCTTCCTGAATGGCTCCTGAGTCCTCCTGGGTATGTTTTGCAGGGTGAGTGATCTCCAGTATGGGGAATAGTCATCCAGCTGCTGCTGGCTCCCATGCTGCTGCACTGGTTTCTCTCCTCAGGAGTAGGCTAATTAGAGTAATAGAGAAAAAAGTAACTAAGGTATTAGATGAAGTGCTAGCTCTTGCTCCTTGGTTTACAGATTCCTGCTATTGGGATCCAGAGCAATGGGCTCATGTGCTATTCATGGCCAGAAAGAGAGAAGTCAGGATAGGGCATCCATTATCTGAGCTGTTCTACCCCATTGTGACTGCCATACTAAAAAGCATAGATAAACAAAAAAAGCAACAGGGTAGTGGGGATGGCTTGTTCCAGGCATTTCCAGTCAAAACCACACTAACTGATTTCTCTTATGATGCAGAAACGATGACTGCTGATAATGAGGTAAAAAATGAGGAATTAGGATACGAGGGTCCCCCTGATGAAAAACAGGAAGTCAAGATCACCCCTGCCCCACCATTATGGGGTGGTGGCTACCCTCCGCCGTCTTGTATTGGCTTTGATAAAAAATGGGAAGTTAATGCAGCGTCTGCTCCACCATTACAGGGTGATGGCTACTTTCCACCATCTTGCACTAGCTTTAAGGAAGTTTGCCCCCAGTCCATCTACCCATCCCTTCCAAATGAGGACTGGAAGTCCCTGCCACCTAGGCCCTCACCTATGATACAATGGGTGATTTTCCACAGTTTTTCCCGATTACCATCTATCAGGGACTATAAAATTCTAATGTCTGGAATGCATTTTCTCATGATACTTTTAAAACCTGCATAAGGCAGCCGTTGAGGATGGCATTCATTCTCCTTGGTTTGGTCAGCTATTAGAAATAATCAGCCATGCCGCCAACACCCCTTATGATTGGCAGAATATTGCCTGTGCCTGTCTACAGGGAGGTGATTTTCTCTAGTGGAATGCTGCTTATCAGGACAAATGTGAACAACAGGCAGAGCGCAATAGAAATGCCAATGTTCAAAACATTGGGTTTGATGCCTTGGCAGGGTGTGGAACCCCACAAGCCCCGGCACAGGGACCTCCTCGCTACTTTGAACAGGTATGGCTTTTCATGCTCCATGCTTTCTGAAGTATGCCGACTCGTGAGGATACCAAATTGACCAAATTGAATACAAAAACCAGGTGAGCCTTCCTCTGACTTCATTAAAAAGTGCCAACAAAGCATTAATAGGAAAATCAGCCATCAGGGGGCCACAGATTCTTTGCTCAAGGATCTTGTATATGAAGGCTACTCTACTAAGTGTTGCATTGCATAGGACCTGTTAGACATGAGGGTGTCTCAGAATGTATTCTGACCTGTTGGGATGTGGAGACCACTTGAGCTCATGTCACGGCTCTCACTGAGGCATTGGCTGCTCATCACCCACAGGTCAAGACAGACAAGAGCAAATTTTGGGCTTGTGGAGGACAGGGTCATTGGTCTCGCACCTGCCCTAAAAAGATCTGGCAGATGGACATGACTCACTTCTCTTCTTTTGGCAAGCTCAAATATATCCATCATATTATTGAAACCTGTTTTTAATGCAAGGGCAAGTCTATGGTTGTGTCTTTCCAGATAATGTTCTAGCCCCCATTTAGATCCCAACTCAACACATCAGAATTACCTGTGATGGAAAACCTCCATCCACAAACACCAACCCTGGAGATGGCAGCCCTAACCCTGGAGGAAGCAGCACACCTCTCAACCACCAAAAGACTGACCCAATGTCACAAACAACGAAAGCCACCAACCTGGGGAGACTTCAAACATCTCTCTCCGAAAACAGAGACATTAGCTAAGCTAAGTCCTCCATCTAGAGGAAAGCCATTGTCTATGTTCCTTATTATTTATATTATCAGTATTGTTAACTCTCAAGCTCTAGCAACTCTTGTTAACCCCCACTAACCTGTCAACCTAACCTGACAGATTATTAATGTAGCCAATGAAAAGGAGGTAAATTTCACATAAAAATCTACAGCCCCTGGCCAATGGTTCCCTGAAATACAGATGTACCATGCTCCTGTCTGCCTTAGCTGTTCCCCTTATTATACTAACTCTTCTGATTTTTGGACCCTGTATTGTCAAGTTTCAACAAATTCTTGGCCCCTGAGGAGGCCTTTAAACAGACCAATACTGGCTGTACTGCCTGTCCCTCTGCCAAACCACACAAAGGGACCCACCTTTCGAGGGCTGGTAGTCAATGACAGGTAAGAATCCGACAGACAGAACAACCTAAGACAGGCACAGTTCATTATGCTGGGTGACTTTGAGGTGGGGACAACAATGCCAAGGCAAAGAATCTTGACTCCCACTGGTTGGCATGGAGCTGGCACCACCTGCTCTTAAATAAGCTTGCCATCTTGAGGGAGGGGGCTCTTGATACAATGACCCACTGAGCCATCGTACTTTGCCTTGATGTATCTGGACTGATATCAATATGATATATACCTCACCTTTAAAAATGAAAAAAAGGGGGGAGATGTGGGAGACAGGCTTCAGCCTAGGGTGAAATTGCAACTGTCAGGGTCACATGGTTTCCAGGAATCCAGGTTCTGTATTCTGAAAACCAGTATGCTAATGAGGCATCCTACCATCTATTCTACGATAGGACGTTAAGTCTGTTATGTTAATAGGATGATGCTAATAAGGTATCCTACTTGCTGTACTGTGATAGGACGCTAAACCTGTTATGCTAATAAGGTATCCTACTTGTGCTGTGATTGGCCTGTGCCTTCCTGCATTAAACCAGACCTCTGTCACTGAACCTGGTCTCCTGTGTCTGAATGCAGCTCTGCTGACACAGTCTCCTCACCAGCCCTGGGGTCCAGGACCAGGAAGAAGCAGTGGCAACAGGATGCAGCACAGAGCAAGCAAAAGAGCTGCCTCAGCACCAGGTGAGCAGAAGAGTGGCCTCAGGCCAGGGAAGGCAGAAGAGCAGCCTCAGCCCAGGGCAAGTGGAGGAGCAGCCTCAACGCCCATGAGAATGAAGGAGCAGCACCCATGGGAATGGAGGAGTGGCCGCTGCTGGCAGTGACCACAGAGGTGGACCTGATCAGGAAGCCTCGTCCCTGAAGTCTAGCTTTAATAATATCACAGGATGCTATACAGCCTGTCAAAAGTGAAAAGAAATTAATGGTCCTAATCAACTGTAATGCCTAACAATCACAACAATGAATGCCCAACAAAATATCACTATTGATAGAGTAGTGGCACTGTTCTTTTGGAGGAAATCAACAGCTGTCTGATTGGACTTCAGGCCTGCTCAATGAGTTCAGGGAGAGAACTCATCTATGATACAGTAAATATAGCCAAAAAACACATAGCTAAAGTTGTCACAAATCCTAGAGAAAAATCTACCTTAGTCACATCCATAGATGAACATAACTTTCTACTGTATTCTAGAAAGTATTCTCTTGTGTTCACAGAGGAAAGAATCATTTGTGGTACATTCATTTTCTTATCACTCCAATTCTTCAGACACATACAGATGATTTCTGTGCTTCTTTTGAAACTGGAGAACTTATCTCAAGCCCTAACTGTACACATTACAGATCACAATACTCAAATGAGCTCCACCCCACCCTCCCAGGATAGTCTGAGTGTGTGACTGTTAGAATAGGTGAATACACAGTACATGCTTAGGCAACTGTCACTGCTGGTCTTCTCTCCTATCTCAATTTCTTCTTTCCCTCTCAGGTATTGTGCATATTATAAAGATGGTGCTTACATGAGAATCTATGTTGCTGTAGGATACAACTTTTAAGAATGGATAAATCCTTATTCAAGGAGGGATTTTCTAATATGAATTTTTGCTGCTGGTTTTCTTTAGATGCAGATAAATATTAACAAAGTTGAGTAAACATATAAGTAAACTTCATCAACCTCCCTTATGGTGGTAAGAAATTAATTTCTTTTTCTGATTTACAAAATGAAAGGAATCTGAACCAAAAATTTTCTACCATGAAGTCAGAGGCAGATGGCAGAATAAGCTTTCTTTAAGCCCCTAGACCTGACAGAGAAGAGGTTCATGAGCTTTTAAATTTTTTAACATTATGTTAAATAGCTTTAATTGTCCCCTTTACACACCTGGGTAGAAGGAATCTCAATCGAGGAACTTTGTTCTGTGGTCATGTCTGCAGGGCATTTTTTTTTTTTTTATTGTCGATTGATGTAGGAGGGCCCAGGTTGATGCCAACCCTGAGCAGGTTGCCTTGTATTGAATAAGAAGACAGGCTGAGCACAGGCCAGAAGAGCAAGCATGGAACTACTGTTTCTCTATTGTCTGTGTTTCAGGATATTGCCCTGAGTCCCTGCCTTGACTTCCATTAATGATAAACTGTGCCAAATGAACCCTTTCCTACACAAGTTGGTTTTGGTCAGTGTTTGTATCACGGAAATGGAAATTAACTAGGACAAAATTCTCCTTCGTCCCTTTAGGAGAATAGTGGGAAGGATATTGGGAAATACAAGAGTTTTCAGTGAATGAACAATATCTTATTGTCTGAAGACATCCATATTCTAAACATTGTATTGTAAGATTTTACCTCACATGAATCAAAACCTGGTAGGTATGGATTAGTTAAGGGGCTGGAGTTGGGAATTATATATTTGACATCTCTAAATTAAAATAGTTAATTCCTTGAGATCAATATAGTCAAATGATTTTCATAATAAGTAAGTGAGAAAGTTATAACCAACAAAGTATGGAACAAAGGAAAGAAGTAAAGGAAGTCGAAGATGAGTGAAAGGGCCTTTGGGACACGGAATGTGGGAGCATTGTGGGGATGGAAAATCAGAGGTTCAGAGTCTCTCCGAGTCTTGAAAAATGTGCAGTTCACCTGACTCCTTGAGAGAGAATTATACCCTTCAGAGCTGTGCTAAGTAGGACTAGACACTATGAAAACCATTTTGAGTCTACTAAACCATTAATGTACTTGTCACCTGTGTAAGTACACCACAGATGTATTTCCTCTCTTGCTCTTGCTCTCCCTGTTTCTTTTTTTGTCCTTTGATTTTGAACACAAACGTTACCCCTTCTTTACACATAACCACTATTAACTTGTACTGTTTCAAAATGTTCACTTGGAAGATCTTGCTGGGGATTTGGAATAAAAACCAGCTGTGTCTTCATTTTCATGCAGAAGAAAGGACGCAAACACGGATAGCCCCTCCCTTCATTATCTGGGAATGAGCTGTTTCTATGTGAGCAGTCACAGATTATTAGTCTCCAAAACATTTTTGGCTCCTGGGTCCATCATTATTCAGTGGAGCTCAGTTCTCTCTGGTTTAATCACTATACACCCCTGACAAACACAGCACAATTATCCTGTCCTCCTAAGATGGATGGTATACATTGTGAGGTCTGAGAGAGAAAGAGAAAGAAATAGAGAGAGATAAAGAGTCAGAGAGAGAGAGAGATAGAATTAAATAGTTCAATGTGTGATAAAATTGAATTGTCAGTAATACCACTCTAAGTTTAAAAAGTACATTAAATACTTTAAAAGGTTTTGCTTGATATTCAAATGTTTGAAAAAACCTAGCTCAAAAGTTTGTAAAAATTCATAAATTATTATGGATTTGGCTTAAATTGTCATCTCTTCAAAAAGTGGTTCTAAATTTTATACAGAACACTGTTGATCTTATTAATATGCTGATCTTTGTTATGTTGGTTATTTTTCTCATAATAGTGACAATACTTCTGAAAGAAACAACAGAGAGAGGCAGATGCCCAGCCCTAAATGACATATCTATGGAGAATCCTCTACACCTGAGGCTCATTGGATAAAGTAGAATAAGAGGTAGAGAGAAGACTAATGCATTCCTTAACTCTCATCCATGAAACTTCCTCATTCAGCAGAGAGTGATGTACAGAGAAGGCCACAAATGCCCAAGGAGTAAAGAATAAGAGACTGCAGAATTTGCAGAGTATGTTTCCCTAGATAGAACTCCTATTTTAAAGTTCACCTACCCGTAACTCAGGGACTATTTCAGAAGAGGGGGCAGAAAGACTGCAACAGCCAGGGTTGGTGCATGAACATAAGGATACTGAGCCTTTCAGGCCTCTGGGAACTGGCCATATGAACTTACAGCAATGGTGGCAGGATGCATAATACCCATGTTGACTCACTTAGATAAAAACTAAACATCGAACTGAAGAAATGGGCAGAAGGCCTCTATCTTAGCTGACGAACTATTGGAAACTGATGACTGGGGGTGAAGGAGAGTTGGTATTCTTTAAGTGAGTGACTCTAGATAGGCTGGCCAGACTCCAGTCGTTGCACATGTTCTGAGGGACATCATGGATCAATAGTTTGACCAGATAGGCCTTAACCTTTATGACAATGCATGAAATCCAATGGAGGGGAAGTTTCAGGGGTAGAGGGGGTGGTTATCTTAATACGATTAAGATTTATTTTATGAAATGCTCAAAAACTCAAAAAATTCATTTAAAAAGAGGTAAAGGTTATTTTCACTTATGCTTTCAAGGGCAGGTCATTCCATCTTTGTAATGAAGGTCTGATCCTGTCGGTCTGTTTTAAAAAGGAGCAGAAGCACCTCACATCTTGGTGCACCAGGGAGCATAGAAAGCCACCAGATCCAGGGCTGTAAACAACCCTAAAAGATCTATTCCTAGTAATATATTTCAACCATCCAATTTCCACTGCTAAATTTCCAGGGCCTGTAGATAATGCTGCACACTGTAGACACAGTATTCAAAACCTGGCCTTGTGGGGACTATTGTAAATTCAGTGGCATTATTCTGCTCCTGGCCTACAGAGGTCTGCACCTGGTTCATACAACACAATACATTTAGGCAGATCTCATATATGCCTATAGTCTTAACAGTCTCCAACTTTTTAAAACTCTAAAATTTAAAGTCTATTCTGAGATACTAGAGAATCTCTTAGCTGTGAGCCATAGTAAAATCAAAAGAAAAGTTGCATACTTCCAGTATACAATATCATAGAATGATTTTAAAAGACCAAAACCGAGCAGAGCAAATACTATAACCTGTAGCTCTGAGTTGAATATTCATGATAAGTGGTATCATGAGGCGATGTGGAATAGGCTAATACAGTCCTACGACCAGCAGCTAATATGGACACATCTGACAGAGGTTTAACTTCCAGAATATCTAAAGAACTCTAAAAACAAGGAATCGAGAAAACAAATGACCCAATTAAAAGATAGGCTAAAGATCTAAACAGAGAGTTCTCAAAGGACGACATAAAGATGGCTAGGAAACATTTCAAAAAGTTTTCAACATTGTTAGTAATTAGGGAAATGCAAATTAAAACCACCCTAAGGTATCACCTTGCCCCAATCAGACTGGCTAGGATCAAGGTCAGAGGTGGTGGGGCTATTATCAAACATATCAGAACACATATCCCTTCCACAAATGCTTTAATTTATTAATAATAATTCAAATCACACAAATACATGCGCACCAAAGGTAGGTGATGGGATGGAGTCCTCAAGTGCACACATGAGCAGACATCCTGAAGTTCCCAGATGCTGGTTTGGAATGGAGGGAAGCATGTGGAGGCACAGAGGTCATGGAAGATTTGGAGAACTGAAGGGTGATTCGGGTGCCAGGCTTCCAAAAGCTTCTTACACACCAGTGGGTGAAATCAGAGCTGAGGGCTTTTCACTGTGTTCTTGGCTACAAGGCTCTGCATTCCTGAAAGTGATGCAGTCCTTTTAATGTTCTTTTGCCAGCCTGGTCACTAATGTTTATTTATCTATGTGCTAGCTTAGTCTTCGCTCATTAACATATGATGTAAACAAAGACTTCAAAGCAATCCTTACTTTTAGCCACCTTGGTCTTCACTCATTAACATAAGAAATAAGCATTTCAGGACAACTTTATCTGAGCTATCTTAGGTTAGCAAAGAAGTCAACATATCTTAGGAACTTAAACAGACAATCAAACTTCCACATGTCAGAAAAGTGAATAAACACAAACTTTCTTTTCTATCATGGCATTAGTTCTGCTCCTTACAATCCCCTTCTAGTGCATGAGGAAGCTTCTCTTGTGAGTGTTAAGTGATATAGTAGTATTGACTCTACCCACTGTTCCACTATATTCCATGAGACTTATGTATAGATTCCATTGTAGATGTGTCACATAGGTCTGCGCATCTCTCAGCTACTTAATCTCTGTGTGTACCCAGTTATGGAAAGCTGTAAAAGTCTTCATCTATTACAAAAAGAAGTTTCTTTGAAGGATAGTGTTTGGTATTCTTCTCTGTAAAAATATACATATTTAGCATACAGTAAAAAGTTAACATTTGTCTAAGGATATGACTGAGGTAGGATTTTCTCTTGGATCTATGATCTCTCCATCCATGTATATTTGGCTGTATTTACAGTGCCACACTTGTGCGCCCTCTCATTGAGATTGCTTTAACTTCAAGTATATAGACGTTGATTACATTCAAGGTAAAAGTGTCACTGTTGCATCATTGTAGTTTGTTATGGCAGCCATTGTTGTGGTGAGAGAGAGGTCTCTATGGTTAAGAGAACTGGCCACTCTTGCAGAGGACCCAGGTTTGGATCCCAGTACCCAATTCCAGGGAACCCATGACTTCTTCTGACCTCCCTGGGCATTGCAAAATATGGGTGGACTTGTATAAGGCAGGCATTACACTCATAAACATAAAACAAAATTAAAATGCTAAATCAAGTGTTTTAAAGCTGGGCTTGGCCGACTGACTGATTTTCTCCTTTAGTAGCTTACATAGTATCCTCCAGAGCTATGAGAGGTAGTCTTCAGGGAGGGGCCTTCCAGGACAATTCGAGTTCCATTGTTCCAAGTTCTATGTCTTAAGTATTTTCTGTCTTCAACAATAGAGTCTTGTAGAGTATAAATTATTTCTTGTGAAAGTTTTGAAGAGTAAATGACTTAAAAAATAGTTTTAGAAAAAAATGCATTAGAGAGGCTGGAGAGATGGCTCAGTGACTGAGAGCACTGACTGGTCTTGCAGAAGACCCAGGTTCAAGTCCCAGCACCCACAGTAGTTCTAGGGAACCTCATACCATCTTCTGACCTCCACAGGCATGCATGACATGGGCACTTACATATATGCAGGCCATACACTCATACACATATTTTTTAAAATATTAGAATATTTTGCGCAAGGAAAAAAGCAGATATGATAGAATTTGTGGTGGTAGGGAATTGGCACAGTGTTTCAGTCTATTTCAGCTTGACCTGGAACTTATAATGGATATCAGTTTCAAATTGATAGAATTCCTATTGACTCTAATTTTAAAGTGATAAGATTACAGGAATGAA
>NW_008329347.1:33504-39979 GCF_000622305.1 Nannospalax galili
AGGGATTTTACACAGTGTTTCAATCTATTTCAGCTTGTCCTGGAACTTACAATGGAGATTGGTTTAAAACTTATAGAATTCCTATTGACTCTAATTTTAAAGTGATAAGATTACAGGAATGAAACATCGTTAGTGTCTCTGAAGGGATGCTTTGCAAGAACTATTTGGGAGAACATTCATATTTAGATAAAGCATCATGTGTCCTGCACTCTGTAACTCAACCTCTAAACCTTCACCCTGCACCTTAAAAATCTCAAAAGGTAGCTGCATTATGCATTATGTCTGAAACTCTAGCACATGAAACCATATGCTGTTATCTGTTTCACAAATTCAGTAAGCTCATGGCCCAGAATGGCTGCTCACATCTTCACTCACTGCTTCCTACATATATATCTTATTAGAGGATTCTGATATCACTAAGATTTTTTTCCACTAATATTGATCTTGACTTTCATTAGTGCTAAATTCTAAGTAGCTCAGATAGGGAAGAAAAGAGTCGTTCTCTCAACTGTACTGTTCTGGTTTATACCTTCTGTGTTCTGTGTGTTCATGTGTTTCAGGCAAGTCGCACAAATGTGTTTTACCTTATCCAACACTACAGGTGGTGAAGACGACTGGAACCACATGGTCTCTGCTGAATGAGGCTTTTCTTTCCACTCCAACTGATTATGCTTTGCAACGTTATCCCCCACAGATTCCCAACCTCTCATATTTGCTATTTGAGGCCCATAAAATTGAGAGAAATTTCCTTGAGGGTGTACATGCTCACTAAGTAACATAGAACACATGATCTCTCTGTCAGCTCTGTGCTTACTGTAAAATTTCAACTCAGGGGAGAAGGGAATGGGGAAAATGATTTCCTCAATTTCCATCTCTTGGAAGATGCCAGGGGTGCCCCATAATATTTCACCCTAGTATATATGTACTGGAAGGAATCTGTCTCTGGGATAAAATGAATCTTCTCCCAAACTTGTGGATATTTGAAACAATGCTGGCTATCAGCACTGCTTTTGGGAGCCCCAAAATCCTTGATTGTAAGATCTGATTCTGCCGAATGTATCACATATTTTGGACACAGGACCTGAGAGTAATTAAGTTTAATGAACAGGTTTCCAGTGGCTACTAATCAGGTAGCCTCCTGTCTTCTGGCTAGCATTCACGTGACTGGAAGTTGCTACACAGTCTGCTGCAGGAAAAGTTATCAACAGTCTTACTCAGCTGAGCTCCCTATGACCTAAAATAGGATTAGCATAGGAAGACATGCCTCATACAAACAATAGTGGTGTAAGTACTGTGGGGGTAGCCAATTGCTTTCTGATTGAATTTAAGGCCCACTCAACATAAGAAAATGCATGTTCTTTTCTGGAAATCTTACCAAGAACACATGGTCAGGGAGCTCACAGACTTCAAGTTGACTGTACTATTATTTTGATAAATGGACAGGGCTTCAATCTGGCTTCTAAATTAGGATCTCTTTACCCACAGATTAGTGCAATTCACATACCTCAACATAGAAGTTGTTCTCAGGCAGAATCTCACAACTTGATACAGTACAAAAATAAGTGTCATCTTGAGTGCTCAGCCAAAAATACAAAATTTACATCATATCCCCTCCACTGAAGACTGGGAGACCTTCACTCAAGCTTTATATTCTCAATGGCTAACTTGTAAATAACAAGAAATTGGAGAAACTAATAAATTAACCCTCGTCCACTCACAGCTTGGGGAACTTTGTAGAAGAGGGGGTGAAATGTCTTGATTTTTGCATCTCCATACTCGTACATTTGTTCTCCAGAAGAGACCCACTGAGTCAAGGACCCTAACATTTTGGGGGCTCATCCCGGATTCGGGGGCGGGGCTTCTGGGTGAGTAAAGGATGAATGGAGGCAGAGTTTCTTTTCTCTGGACAGGGCAGTGTAATCCGAGGGCCACCCCCTTGTGTTTGTAAAATCCAGAATAAAGTGAGAGTCGCCATCTCATGTCTGGTCTCGGGTCAGTAATCCTGATTGAGGAAGTCCGGGTTTGAGTCCCAGCACCTATGTGAAAGTCCAGGTAACCAGCCCTGGCCCTAGAGTCTGAGTGTCTCAGCCCTAGGAAGGAAGCCTGCCATCAAATCTGGCGCCTGAGGAGGAAAAGATCGAGCTGGTCACTCTGAGGCAGTACGAGTGGACACCATTTGGGAGAATCACGAGAAGTCTCGGGGATTCTGAAAGTGAGAGTGGTGAGTGCAGCGCGCGTCTGAGCGAAAGAAGGACCGGTCTGCACGAGTGTGATTCAATGTGGTGCACGTGCTTGATGGTTGTGCTGTCTTACTGGGGGGGTCTGGTTTTGTATTTTTCTCTATGCTCTGTATTTTAAACCTTCCTTTCCTCCTTTTCCTTCCATTTATTCTCTGTATCTCCCACCCCTCTCCATCCCTCTCTCCGGCCACTGAGAAAACCCCGTGGGCACGGGTCGAGACAGTAAGAGCCACAGGGTGCTCACCGCCGAAAGACTCCCGTGAAAGGATGAGGAGGTCCCAGGCGTGAATCCCAGATAAATTCACGTCCCCTGCAGAAGAAAAACTGGGCGACAGGCACCCGTCCACAAGCACACCCACTGGCCATCATTGTTTAGAGTGGCATCTTCACTTCTCTGTTTTTATCTCTCTCTCTCTTCTGTGACCTCCACCATGGGCCAGACTCAGGCCACTCCTAAAAGTTTAATCCTCTCTCACTTCTTGGAGGTGAAGGAACGGGCTTTGAAATTGGGCCCTAGCATCAGGAAGCGTAAGTTTGGCACTTTCTGCTCAACTGAATAGCCCACCTTTGGAGTAGGTTGTCCGACCCAGGGGTCCGTTTCCCTGGACACCATCGGCAAGGACAAGGCTGTCATTACCTGGCCTGACTCAGAAGGACCCCGAGATCATAAGGCCCCTCTTGTTGAGAAAGCCTCATGCTTGCCCACCAAAAGTCTCCATCATGGTCACCCAGGAAGGTTTGAAGTCCCCCAGTCGCAGAGGCGGGGATCCTAGTACTCTGCCAGTTCTTCCCTAGAGCTCCTCCCTCTACCCCCTTTGCCTGTTGAAGAGCTGCCACCTTATACAGCTCCATGAGGAGGAGAAGCCGAGGTGGCCTATGGAGGGGGGTATGGAGCCAGGGGTCCCCATGGGAATTCAGTGGTTGCCCCCTCCCCAGACTCCTCTACAGGAGAGCATAGATGACCTGGGGAGGTGGGAGGGATGCAGTTAAGGTCCTGAGGAAACAGGGACCGAGTGGGGGAAGCTCCATCCTCCACCACAGGAGGAGCTGTGCCAGTTCTGCCCGTCCGAATGGTTGGCGGCGCAGATGGAGTTCAGCAGTATCAATACTGGCCATTTTCCTCTAGTGATCTCTACAATTGGAGGACCCAAAATCCTCCCTTTTCTGAAGACCCTAAGTGTCTAATAGGTTTGGTAGAATCCATTATGTACACCTCTTGTCCCACGTGGAACGACTGCCAGCAGCTTCTTCGCACCCTCTTCACAACGGAAGAGCGAGAACGCATCCTGAATGAAGCCAGGAAGAATGTCCTGGGAGAAAACGGGAGGCCCACTACCCTTCAGCCTGCCATCGATGAAGCGTTCACGCTCACCCACCCAAATTGGGATTTTGGGACAGCAGAAGGTAGGGAGTGGCTCTGAGTCTACCGTCAGACGCTTATGATTGGTCTCCAGGGGGCTGCAAGATGGCCCACTAACCTGGCTAAGGTGAAAAAAATTGTTCAGGGAGAAACCAAAAGCCCAGCTGCATATCTGAAAAGGCTATTTGATGCCTATAGGCAATACACCCCTATAAACCCAGAGGCAGAGGAACACAGGTCAGTTGTAGTCCTCTCTTTTATTAACCAGGCAGCCTCTGATATCAGGAGAAAACTCCATAAGCGGGATGATCTGGAGGAGATTTCTATTAGAGAGATTCTGCAACAGTCAGAGAAGGTCTTTAATGCTAGGGAGTCTCTGGAGGACAGGGAGGAGAGGCTAAGGAAGGAGGAACGGGAGATGCAGGATAAAATTAGGAAAGAGGACAGAAATTTCAAAGAAAATAGAACAAGAAGCAGAGGGAGGAGATGGCCAGAATATTCCTGGCTGGAGTGAAAGGGAGCCCTGAGCCGCTTCAGAGAGCAGGACCCTGCCCATCTAAACTAGGGTGGGAACAGTGCGCCCTGTGCAAAAGATACGGGCATTGGAAGAAAAAGTGCCCACAAAGAAGAGGAAGATAAGGAGGAGGGAGCCCTATCAGGACCCTCCACCTGGGAGAAGGAAACTGACGGGGACTGGACTTGGCACCCCTCCCCGAGTTTTGGGTAACTCTGTGCATTGAGGGGACTCCCACCGGCTTCATGGTAGATACTGGGGCACAGTATTCAGTTCTCAATCAAGCTCGCGGTCCTCTAAAGCCAGGACGCACAATCATAGTCCAAGGAGCTACAGGAACTAAGAGGTGCACCTGGACCACCAACAAAAAAGTGGACTTGGGAAGGCATCAGGTTTCCCACTCCTTCCTGGTTGTGCCCAAGAGTCCCACACCTTTGCTGGGTAGAGACTTACTCACCAAGATCGGGGCACGTATCCATTTTGAGCCTAAAGGGATAAAAGTCATGGACTCAGAAGGATAGACCCTGCAGCCAGTACATGTGTTGTCTTTATCTCTGGCTGATGAATATTGCCTATTCCCAGTGGCCCTAGAAAAGGGGAGCCAGGGAGACATGAGTTCCTGGTTGCAAGAGTTCCCTTCCGCTTGGGCCAAAACTGGAGGAGTCGGCCTCGCTAAGCACCTGCCCCTGGTTGTGGTCCAACTCAAAGCCATGGCTCTGCCCATTTGGGTCCGGCAGTACCCGATGCCAGAAGAGGCTAGGAAGGGAATAGCGCCTCACATCCATAGACTGCTAGAAGTAAAAATCCTTAAACCCTGCCAGCCAGCATGGAATACACCCATGCTTCCTGTGAGAAAGCCTGGCAGTGAAGATTACAGACGAGTGCAAGATTTGCAAAGGGTAAATGAAAGAGTAGAGGACATTCACCACACAGTGCCCAATCCATACACCCTACTTAGCCACCTGTCACCGTCCCATGTGTGGCATACCACCTTAGAGTTGAAGGATGCATTCTTCAGCGTCCCTCTCACTGAAGTCAGTCAGCCCTTGTTTGACTTTGAGTGGCAAGAACCAGGAGGGACAAAGACAGGGCAGCTCACCTGGACCAGACTGTGACAAGGCTTTAAGAACTCTCTCACCTTGTTCAATGAGGCACTAAGCCAAGACCTGGAGCGCTTCCGCAAAAGGCACCCCCATGTGACTCTGCTGCAGTATGTGGATGACTTGTTGCTGGCTACAACAACTCATGAGGAGTGCATGGAAGCTATGAGGAACCTGTTGGGTGAGCTGGGCAGCCTGGGATATCGGGCCAGTGCCAAAAAGGCACACATCTGCCAGAGGTCAGTGGTTTACTTGGGGTACAAGATAGCGGAAGGAGCCAGATGGCTGACACAAGACATAAAACAGACTATCCTGACCATTCCTGTGCCCTCCTCTCCCCGGGAAGTGAGGGAATTCCTTGGCTCAGCTGGGTTTTGCAGACTCTGAATCCCAGGGTATGCAGAGATAGCCTCTCCACTGTATGAAGCCACCAAAGAAGGACCAGATTGGAAATGGAGTCAGGAACAACAAGAAGCATTTGACAGACTAAAAGAAGCTCTTCTCCAGGCCCCCGCCCTGTCTCTGCCAGACCCAGAAAATCCCTTCATTTTGTTCATAGATGAAAAGAAGGGAGTGGCCAAAGGCGTCCTGGCCCATCAACTAGGCCCGTGGAAGAGACCTGTGGCTTACTTGTCCAAGCGGCTGGACCCAGTGGCCTCGGGATGGCCATCTTGCCTGTGCATCTTGGCAGCCATCGCCCTACTGGTAAAGGAAGCTGACAAGCTGACCTTTGGCCAGGACCTGAGGGTGACAGCACAGCATACTGTGGAGGGGATTCTCAGGCACCCTTCAGGGAAATGGATGACAAATGCCAGGCTCACCCATTACCAAGGGCTCCTGCTGGACTCTCCTCGAATCACCTCCTCGGCCCTAGTGACCCTAAATCCTGCCACTCTCCTGCCAAACCCAGACCTGTCAACCCCCATCCATGACTGTAGAGACGTTCTCTCTAAAATCATCCAGGTACGGACAGATCTGAGAGACACGTGACTGCCAGATAGTGAATTAGACTGGTATACAGATGAAAGCAGCTTCGTGCGCGATGGAGTTAGACGAGCCAGAACAGCGGTAGTGACACACAAGGGGAAAGTCATTTGGAGTGCAGCCCTGCCCCCTGGCACCTCAGCCCAGAAGGCAGAACTTATTGCTCTTGCAGGGGCACTGGAAAGGGCAGAAGGCAGGTGAGCTAACATTTATACTGATAGCAGGTATGCTTTTGGCATTGTGCATGTTCATGGCGCCATCTACTGGAAAAGAGTAT
>NW_008329347.1:40269-41457 GCF_000622305.1 Nannospalax galili
CAGGAAGAAGTTGGGAGATAGACTTCACTGAGGTAAAGCCAGGAAAGTATGGGTACAAGTATTTGCTGGTCATGGTGGATACTTTTTCAGGATGGGTGGAGGCTTTTCCAACTAAACATGAAACTAGCCAGATGGTGGCAAAGAAATTAATAGAGGAGATAGTACCCAGATATGGGATCCCTGAGGCTATAGGTTCCGATAACAGCCCGGCTTTCATTAGTAAGGTGCTACAGGGACTAGCCTAAGCTTTGGGGACAGATTGGAAGTTACATTGTGTTCGTCATGGTGGATACTTTTTCAGGATGGGTGGAGGCTTTTCCAACTAAACATGAAACTAGCCAGATGGTGGCAAAGAAATTAATAGAGGAGATAGTACCCAGATATGGGATCCCTGAGGCTATAGGTTCCGATAACAGCCCGGCTTTCATTAGTAAGGTGCTACAGGGACTAGCCTAAGCTTTGGGGACAGATTGGAAGTTACATTGTGCCTATTACCCACAAAGCTCTGGGCAAGTAGAAAGAATGAATTGGACATTAATGGAGACCCTTTCTAAATTAGTAATTGAGACTAATGATGACTGGGTGTCCCTCCTCCCCTTAGCCATTTTCCAGGTTCAAAACTCCCCCTATGTGCATGGTCTAACTCCCTTTGAAATAATGTACAGGGCCCCTCCACCAATAACCCGGCGAGCACAGCCCCTGGGGGAAGAGAGGTCAGCCCCCGAATATTTAAATGTGTTGCAATCCCTTGCCAAAGTACAGCAGGAAATTTGGCCCCTAATCAAAACATACTATGAAGGGGAAAGAACCCCTATTATGGAGCATGGCATAGTCCCAGTGGATACGGTCTGGGTAAAAAGACACAAAGTAAATACTCTTAAACCCAGATGAAAGGGACCTTATGTTATATTGTCTACCACCCCCACTGCCCTAAAGGTTGACGGCATTGCTCCATGGGTCCACCACACCCATGTTCGGAAGGCCTTGCCTCTCGAGGACCCAGAATCCTGTGTGAAGGAGTGGGAGATGTGGCCAAATCCTGCTAATCCCTTGAAGCTACAGCTGAGCCATACATGAAAGGATTCCTGCTGATAAGCTCACTGTTATGGGCCCTCCAGAGAACAGTAGTGTCAGCGGGAGCTCGGAACATCAACCCCCACCAACCAGTACTCCAGACATGGATCCTGC
>NW_008329347.1:41587-45944 GCF_000622305.1 Nannospalax galili
GGTTTCCGGACAGGTTGGTGGAGGCGCAATTGTGGGGGTGCTGATAGACTCTACTGTGCTGAATGGAATTGTGTGGAAGTTAATGATGGGCAGTGGAGATGGGAGGTTTCCCCTGACCTGATTGATATGAGGTTTACTTCTCCATACAACCAATGGACAGTATCTCCACTGGCCAACCAGGTTAAAATCACTTTTACCTCAAAGGGAAAAAATGATAAAAGGTGGATAGATGGGCTGACATGGGGCCTGATGCCCTACCAGATGCCATGGAGGGGAGTCCTGTTCCAGATCTACCTCCAGGTCGAGGCAGTGGTTAGGTTACTGGTAGGACCTAACCTGGTGTTAAATACCCCTCGTCTGAGGCCCCAACCTCCCCCTCCTGGGTCTCCTAGGCCCACCTTCAAGCCAGCAGGCACCACAACGACATCAGCAGCCCCAGACATGGAAAGGCCAGGGATGGCTGCGGAACCACAGACTTCCAGCAACCCTATGTGGGAGATGGTGCTAGCTGTAGTAGAGACCCTTAATCATACCACTCCCTCACTCACTGACCCATGTTGGCTGTGCTACCCAGGATCCCCACCCTTTTATGAGGCTATCGGGATAAATAGTTCCTATACTCTCAACAACTCTCATCCCACCTATTGGGATGGGAGACCATGGGGACTTACTCTTGCTCAGGTCTAGGCCTCTGGCACGTGTCTAGGCACAGTTCCAACATCCCAAAGCCAGTTATGCTCCTCATGCAATAACACCCCATGGGAGCAGGGAAAGTGGATTATACCCACCTCGGGCTGCTGGCTCTGTTCAAAAACAGGCCTCACCCCAGCCCTATCCACCTCTGTATTTAATGCTAATAATAAATTTTGTGTACTTGTGGCCATTCTGCCCTGTCTTTCATACCACTCTCCTGACTCCCTCCTCTCCTATTAGGAGAAAAAACAGAGTCCACTTCAAAAGAAGAGGGAGCTCATTACTGCCTTAACCATCAGAACTCTCTTCTCCGTGGGGATAGCTGGAGCAGGGACAGGAATCACATCCCTAGTAAAGTGAGAGCAAGGGCTCACGACACTAAGGCTAGCAATCAACAGGGAATTGGAACAGCTCTGGCAAATGATGTCAGACCTGGAGCAATCTCTCACTTCCTTATCAGAGGTGGTGCTACAAAACAGAAGGGGCTTGGACCTCCTATTTTTAAAAGAGGGCAGGCTATGCGCAGCTTTAAAAGAGGAATGCTATTTCTATGTAGACAAGACAGGGGCAGTCAGGGAATCTTTGATCAAGTTAAAAAAGGACCTGGAGAGGAGGAGCAAGGAGTATAAAAGTAGTAAAAGCTGGTTCGAGTCTTGGTTTATGCATAAACCATGGTTTACAACTCTCCTCTCAGCTATCGCAGGACCTCTAATTATCCTATTGCTACTAGTCACAATTGGTCCCTACATAATAAATAGGCTACTAAGGTTTGTTCAAAAAAAAATCGATACCGTCCATCTCTTGGTCCTTCACCAGAAATACCAAGCCTTAGATACTGCTGAGGAAGATTCCTCAGTCTGATCTAGAAAAAGGTGGGAAATGTTAGGGAAAGAGGAATTTACTCCTTGTTTGAATTTACTGCTTGAATTTACTTGTTTGAATTTACTGCTTGTAACCAATTAACTCAACTGGAGACACAGGCATCTGGAGATAGGGGCAAGTACTACAGTCCCCCCGTAACCTGACCTGTCTGGTCTGTGTCATGTCTGTAGGCATGTCCGCTTACACAAGATAACAAGGAAGGGCTGTGCCAGGCACATACCACTCATCCCTCCCCGATTGGGACACCTGAAGGGAGTTGTAACATTTTTCTTGAAGTTATTGGTTTGTGGAATGTTTGCTTTGAAACTATTGGTTGTATAAATGCAGGCTTTTGTGTAACGGTTGTGGGAGCCTATATAATCTATATAACATTCTGTTTTGAAAACATTTTCAGGAGCAAGTTTATAATACAAGCAACCATGACATAGCTTCTTGGCTTTTCAAAATGTAATCTTTAAACCATCATGCATATATGGAATGTATTTTAATCATATCAACCCTCATTCCTGATTCAAACTGCCACCCCACCCCCAGGACTCGGCAGCTCATCTCCTTCCCAAAAGCAATTCCTTATTTATTAATTTATTAATATTTTTAACACTGAGAGTACAATTAGTACTGTCCATGTGCTCATTAACATAGGGTCAGTCATTTCATCTTGGGAAACCTACCAGAGGTCACACTCCTAAAGAAATTTGACTCCTTTTCTCCTAGAAGCCAAAGTTCTTGTGCTAAGGGTGAGGCCTCAGAAGCCTTTAAAAATTCCATGCTGGAATTTCTCACTGATTTGATCTTGTGCATATCTTGTGTAGGTAACCAGTACTGCTTTGAGTTAATGTGTTCAACAGCCATGTCTTATGCAGATGCTCCATCTACGGCTGAGCACTGACAGACTCTTATTCTCAGCACTATGAGCAATAATAGTTTCTGCACTAATCAGAGTTATTCTCTTTCAAATAATCAAAGATTTCATATTTGATATCTAAGGTAATAGTTTCTTGAGACTCCAATAACAAAGTACAGCAAACTGGGGAAAACCACAAAAGTTTACATTCTCATCGTTATGATTAATGGAAATTGAAAACCAATCCTTCAGTGTAGCAATTATTTAGAAACAATTTTCCTGAAGACCCTTGAAAATCTCAGTCATAGATGCGAGTTATAGTGACTCATGAAATCTTTAATCCATGTCTTGCTATTTGTTGTATTTGTCACTTTTCGGTTGCTATGATAGAAACACTGCCAAAGCAATTATAGAAGGAAGAATTTTTTGAGCTTACAGTTCCAGGGGAATTACAGCCTGTCATGGCAGGGAAGCAGGTGGCAGGAGGTGGCTGGAGCCAAAACAGAAAGCAGAGCCTTCATGTCTTCAAGCAGGAACAGAAAGCAAGAGAGCTGCTGGAGATCCCAGAAAGCTTAAGAACACTGTAAGCCCTCCCAGCAAAGACATGCTTCTTCCAGCATAGCTACAGTTTCTAAGTCCTCCCAAAACAGTGCCACCAACTGGGGATAAGATGTCCAAACACTTGGAAACTATGGGAAACATTCTCTTTCAAACCATCGTACTGTTCTAGTGCGTGGATTCACATTTGAACACAGAACTCCTGGCTTCGTTCACCCCATATACCAGGATAAGAGAGACTAGAGTCCTCGCATACAACATGAAATTTTTAAAAAATTGGTAAAGTCTGGTTCTACTGGAGGAAGACTGTCTTCTGGACATAAAAAGGCTATCTAACTTTTGAACTCACAACAGTTGTAGTTAGCTATACAAGGTGATGTCAGTGAAAATTCATTCATTGATAGTAGATGTGATCTCCAAGCCCCATCCCTTGCTGAGGAGCTACTGGCAGTTGAAAGCTGCTGGAGTTGGGAATCATTCTTTTCTGAGGGTAAAGCTAACTGGTAGGTTTCTCATGTTCCTTTGTATGGCCCCAGTACCCATGCACATATGGGCAGCACTAATTGGACTTAGTATGGATTATAAACTTCATAAAATGGAAAGCATGAAGTTAGGATAGGGATGTTTTAGGAAAATAGGGGGAAGGGGGAAGGGAAATGAGGGGTGAATAGGATAACATTTCATTACATACATGTAGGGAATAATAATAAGAAAAACAATGATATAAATAATCTCTCTAAATACCACTTAGAAATAAAAAAGTAGGCCTGGGGATGAGGCTTAGTAGGTTAAAATCTTGACATAGAAGTGAGGACTGGAGTTAGGATCCCTAGAGCTCATGTAATCAAAGAGGCATAGCAACACCCTAATGTTCTAGCACTCTGGAGGCAAACAGAGATCCCTAGGATGGCTGGATAGCTATAGAAGTCAAATCAGCAAGCTATGGATTCTATTGAGAGGCTCTGCCTCAATAAGCAATTGAGGAACACACCTAATATCACTACACACACACACATACACGCACACACACACATGTGCACATACACTTAAATAAACACGTGTGTCCATACCGCACGAGCAATAAAATTTCCTGTTCATTCTTCCCCATGATTTGAAGCAATTCTTGAAAAAGCTTGACTTGTGTTATGCATAGACAGTGCTGAAGAATGCCAGAGAATGTTTACTGTATCGTCCAAAATGCTGCATAGAATTTCACATTCCTACTCTGAAGCATAAATTTATCTATTTCCAAAGAGAACATGAACTTTCTATCTAAAAGGGAAAGATTTTCCATGTAATTTTCTTTATATTTTAATATACTTAGGAAATTTATTAACTTTCTAACTGAAAGGGAAAGATCTATTTTCTATGTAATTTTCT
>NW_008329347.1:45969-48693 GCF_000622305.1 Nannospalax galili
ATGAATATACTTAAGAAATGTGTTAGGTCCAGGGTATGAGTACCTTTAAAACTTATTGAAATAGGGTAAATAGTTATCCAGCAGCAACACATAAAAGACAACACAAGACACTGTTACTGGATAAAGTACTTAAGCATGGTGACTTGTGGTGGTAGGTAAGATCTTTCTTCTAGACTAACTGTGAAGAAGCTCAAAAGAGTGACCCTTCCCCATCACTGACTTCCCTGTGGGCTCATCTCTATGTTGGGTCTCCATGTGGTCTAAGAGCGGCAGAACCTTTTGTATTGTGTCTTCCCCACAGGCTAAAGCTTTCACACTGGAGTCCTCTACCCACTGTTGCAGACCATGCAGACAGACCTCATGATCCTCCAGATGTACAAAATATTTTTTTTCATTTTTCTCCCAAGAACAGTGCTTCTATTCACTTGGTTCTTTATATACTGTTATACCAGGAAATTTGCATATCTCCCTCATCTATGCAAGTCTAAGATCAAAGCTCAGCTCTATTCTTTCCTTGACTGCTCAGGACTCCTCAGTCAGCTTGTCAGAATGAGGTGTCCTGCTCAGCTTCTGGGGCTGCTTATGCTCTGGATCTCTAGTATGGACAGATGGAGATGAGGAAGGAGAAAGAGGTGGGAATGTGCACTCCAGACAGCTATGATGCCCATGCTCTTCTGTGAGGTGTGCAGATCTTATCCTTCAGGATGGGCCTCAGAAATTTAAATCTGTGAGTGAGAGGAAGATTTCAGAAAGAACAAAGACCTGCATTGTGTTGAAGACGCTGACACTAGTGGACAGGGAGAGTGTAGAAAAATTCCAAGGTCTGGCTATGCTTTGACAGTAATATTTTAGTTGTTAGCCTTTACCAGCTGTGCTATCCCTGCAGCCCAACACTAGAATTTTATGTACATTGACTATTATTAGACCAGTGTAAAATGTGATTTCCAGGAAAAAATAATAAAGGAAACATAAAAAGTCTCATTATATTTGTTCATAACCTGGCACTTCTCTTTTATAATTTTAGGTTCCAGTGGAGACATTATGATAACACAGACTCCACTCTCCCTGCCTCTTGCTCCTGGAGAGTCGGCCTCTATCTCCTGCAGGTCTAGTCAGAGCCCCCTACACAGTGATGGAAACTCCTATTTGCACTGGGTTCTGCAGAAAACAGGCCAGTCTCCACGGCTCCTGATCTATATGGTAGCTAATAGGTACACTGGAGTCCCACACATGTTCGGTGGACGTGGATCAGGGACAGATTTTACACTCAAAATGGCAGAGTAGAGCCTGAGGACTTCAGAATTTATTACTGTATACAAAATATACAAGCTCCTCCCACAGTGATACAGCCCTGAATAAAAACTGCCCTGCACCGGTTGGCCCAGCTGCCATCAAGTGTTGATGTGTAGGAGCAGAACAGCAGATTCTCTGAGCCTTTGCAAGAGATAGAGTTTGAATAACTCAGTAGAGCGTGTTACAGATGTTGTATCTGCTCAAGTGTCTCCTTGACTGTACCCTAAGCCTACTCTAATCGGCTGTGTCACTGGCATGAGACATCATAAGCAGATGACTGAAGAGGGACAAACTGCCCTGAGGACAATCACACATGAAGAAAAAAGCTAACTGGTATGATTGTCATGAGTCTTCCTGCCTGTACACACAAAGATTAAGTTCATTGCTGATTGCAACCATGAACTTGATACTAAGGATGATGCACACTCAAATGCATACATGTTTCTATTCCATTTTTTATTGAGCTTTTGTGCATTTAATAAAATGATTCTCACTCAAATTTAGACCCCCTCCTCTACACACACTCCCCCACTGTCGCTCACTAGACCTCATGTATTCATTATGTCATATATGTTAAGTCATAACCAGTCAAACATTTGTATCCAGATGTCCTTCGGTGCAAGTTCATTCACTGGAGTCAGGTCAGTCTAGAGATCTTAAAGAAGATCTATTCTCCCTCACCCAGGAGTTTGCCAAGAGTTTCCAGGCTAAGGTCAAGGCACATCACCCATTTCTTTCACTCCATGCTGGCCCTTGTCTGTCTGATTGTGTTGACATAGGTCTGGTGCATGATGCCACCATTGCCTCAAGTTCACATGAACAAGCTTCCAGTGAAAGCCTCTGTTTCCTTATGTTCATGGACCAACTATGGCTCTTACAAACTTTCTGCCCCCCTCTTCCACAATGAAACCTGAGCTATGGGTGGGTGAGGTTTAATATATGAGTCCTATCCTGGGACACACATGCTTCAGACTCTTACTCTCTAAAACTTAGCATTGGGCCTTCTGAGTACATCCTACTCTGTTGAATAAGGAAGCTTCACTGGTAAGAGTTAAAGAATGTATTAACATTCTCTCTACCCCCTCTTCCTCTATGTTCCATGAGACTTCAGGATAGAAGTACACTGTAGGTGTGCCACTAGGAACTGGGCATCTCAAGGACATGTATTCTATTCTCTGTCTTTAACCAGTTGTAAATTCTGTAATAGCATCCATCTGTTTTCTTTGATGAGTAGTGTACACCACCAATTAAATTCAATGTGATGCTTTGGAGTGGCTCACATAGGCACGTTCTGATAGGATTTTTTTTTTTTTCAGAATGGCTCTGTCACCATTGTCTTGCAGGAGGAAGAACATTTATAAAGACAATTCTGAACTATCTTTTTTTTGGAATCCTTCAAACAGAAATTTAAATGAGTTAAGAAAAAGATAT
>NW_008329347.1:48813-48995 GCF_000622305.1 Nannospalax galili
GAGGTTGCAATTTTAATATCTGACAAAATAAATTTCAAGCTAAAATAAGTCAGAAGAGATAAAGAAGACGACTTCATTCTGATCAAAGCAAATATTGGCCAAGAAAATATTACAGTCATGAACATATATGTAGCTGTTAATACTACAGAACTTTAATACACAAAATAACCCCAACTCAGTAA
>NW_008329347.1:49095-50957 GCF_000622305.1 Nannospalax galili
TCAAGTGGACCTACCAGACTTTTACAGATTATTCCACCCAAACATCAAAGAATACATTTTCTATTAACAGCCCATGGAAGTTTCTCTAAAACTGATCACATGCTGGGGAACAAAAGAAACCTCAACAAATTCACCAAAACTGAAAAAATTACATGCATTCTATCAGAATACAGTGCAGAAAATTTAAAATCAACATGGAAAGAAGTTCATTCTCATGGGTGCATAGGTACAAACATAAACACAAACATGCATGAATGCATCACACATATATACTTTACACTCTTACATACACAGAAAATTAGATTCTCTCACTGTTTCTGTCTCTTTCTGTCTCTCTCTCTCTCTCTCTCTCTCTCTTTCACACACACACACACACACACACACACACACACACACACACAAACTTTTTTTTGATCCAACAAACAAACTAAAGAATAAATTCATCAGTTCCCCAGTAAAACTTTAATGAAACACTGGCTTGATACCACTAGAACCTTAAAAGGGAATAAACTTTGCTTAGCATCCCCAGGAAAAGAAGCTTCACAACCGATGGAAAATTTATTTCTTAATGCTATTATGTCTCATAATTATTTTTAAAAATGAATGAAAATAGCCTGGCATATTCCACTCAAACATCAAAGAATACGTTTTCTATTAACAGCCCATGGAAGTTTCTCTAAAACTGATCACATGCTGGGGAACAAAAGAAACCTCAACAAATTCACCAAAACTGAAAAAATTACATGCATTCTATCAGAATACAGTGCAGAAAATTTAAAATCAACATGGAATCCTCCCAGGTTTCAGGAGGCAGAGGCAGGAGGATCTCTGTGAGTTCAAGGCCAGCCTAGTCTATATAGTGAGTTCCAGGACAGCTGGGGCTACAGGGAAACCCTGTCACAAAAAGACTAAAAAAAAAAAAAAAGTAAATGAGAATGTAAAAGATGTTCAAGGATATGGGAATTGAGACATTTTCCAAAATAGACTAAAAATGAGAAAGCCTAAGTAAGTGATGAAGATCTGTTTGTTATATATAAAGGAGGAGGAAAAATAATATACACATAATCTTAAAATTTCTATGGTCAAAGTTTACTCAACTAGTTTAATGAACAAAATATATATCTAGTCAATGTTTATCTGAGAATATTTTGGTTTTTACCCAAGCCTTATCTACAAAGCACGTGTTAATTCAAAGTATCAGACTGGTGGAACCAAACATGGGATGTTTAACAGCCATAGTTTGAGGCCTATACTAATGTGGTCAGAAGGACTTAAAGGACAGATTTTGCTCCTTGCCCTCCAAGGTCGACCAAGTTCCAGGGGATTATGGAATATCCCTCAAAATGTCATGTAACTGTGGTGAGTCACCTGTGTGCCTGTTCATGGAGGACACGGAGATCCCATGAGATGGACTTGAACCAGTGTGTCCAGTCTACAAAAACGAAGGTCAACTTAGAGGAAACATCTCATTCAAGCTTCCAAGTGAAACCAGACACAGTCGAGCAGGACCTTTGACTTATCTTCACATAGATGAAACTCATATAAGAAAAGATCCAGGAGCTCTTCCCAAGCCCATGTGAACCCTGAGGAACAGATTCTCAAATGACCACAAGTATAAAGATAAATTGATCTATTCAGACCAACTGTATGGTCTTAAAAACCCAAAAGAAAGTCATCAGTATACTTCTTTAAGAGTTCAAGGAATTACAGTTCCCAGACATTAGGCTTAAGTCTAAATAAAAAATATTTAGACAGCTGGGTGTGGTGGTGCATGCCTTTAATAGGCAGAGGCAGGCAGATCTCTGTGAGTTCAAGGCCAGCCTGGTCTACATATTGAGTTCCAGGACAGCTGGGGCTACAGG
>NW_008329347.1:52130-58588 GCF_000622305.1 Nannospalax galili
TTAATCCATCTCTCAAATCTTACCTGAGAAGCTTCCTTATGCAACAAGATGCTAGTTAATACAGAAACCCACAACTGACCGATGTACAGAGAATAAGAGTTTTCAGACTGATTTTTTGTGAATGGGACATCTTTATCAAACTTCTGTCTCCCAAGGTTCGGGGATTATTGGGGAAAAATGGTAGGAGGATTGCAGGAGCCAGAGGTGGTAGACGACGTCAAAGCAATAGAGTTTTTCAAACAGCAGGGCAGCTACTTACATGAACTCAGAGGAATGGTTACAGGCTGCACAAGTCCCAAGGAAGGTCCTGATTTTTTGTGAATGGGACATCTTTATCAAACTTCTGTCTCCCAAGGTTCGGGGATTATTGGGGAAAAATGGTAGGAGGATTGCAGGAGCCAGAGGTGGTAGACGACGTCAAAGCAATAGAGTTTTTCAAACAGCAGGGCAGCTACTTACATGAACTCAGAGGAATGGTTACAGGCTGCACAAGTCCCAAGGAAGGTCAATGCAGACAAAATCCCACATAGACATGGGAAAGTGAGGAAGAAACCACTACCTTATCTTAAGAAATAATTATTGGAAAATAATGGCTGCTGGAAAGGGGAGGGTCATTCATTTTTTAAGGCTATGAGTATTGGTAGGTTAACCAGACTCCAGTGGATGGACACATGAAGCCAGTAGTGGGTAGTAAGCAGTTTTAGTTGGGGTTATCGAAATACATTGTATGAAAATTGAAATTTTTCAAACCAAAAAGGAAGCAAAGCAGTAGAAAATTTAAAACCTCAGTAAATCAGTCTCTCACATTATTTGAAAGTAGAATGGTAGAATAAATTTCCTTGAGCCAACTTTGGATGGGGGCAGACAGGACTCCCTCCATAGCTGTTAGAAGACCTTCCTTTAATCCTTTACACCCTGTGGATGCTGCAGCTCCATTCCAGGTACACATATCTCTCCCTCTCTGTCTTCATTTGTTTACCACCTTTCCTCTCTTCTGTCTGTGATAATGAAATCTCTCTGGATCACTCATTTATAAAGGCAATTGTGATTCCATTTTGGACATACTTGATTAATCTAGGATAATCTTGACACTTAATATGCTTAGTTTACATCTTCAAAGTGCCTTTTCCAGTACTTGTAGCATCCAGAAGCACATGATATTGTTTGTCTTTCTCTTCCTATGCATTAAAATCAGTATCTATATCTATTCGTGTATTTATCATCCATCTATACATCTATCTGTCTATGAATAACTCTATACACTTCACCATATACAATAATCACTTCACTTTGCTAACCATACAAATTGTTATCAATGTGATTTATGCTCATCATCAATGCGATACAGTGGCTCACGTAGGAGGGCTCTGATATGGGTTTCCTTTCTGGGTTGTTCTGTCACCATTGTCTTGCAGGAGGTACAACGTGACTAAAGATAGTTCTTAATCATCTGTGTTGAACCCCCTTCTACAGAGAACAGCCTTATTCTATTAGCATCTGGGAACTCTCTTGCTCGTGTGTCTGTCAACCCTCAAGGTGGTCGCAGGTGTTCTTGACTGAGACACAACTCAACTTTGCCTCCCATAAAAATCCTTCCTCTCACTTAGGGCTGTGCAAATGCTGAGGACCACATGAGATGAATGAATTGTTTAAATTACAATCATTTTTATTTTATAATTCTTAGGATCAAGAGGCAGTTTCAAATGCCTTGAATATTTCTGTATGATAATCAGTTTTCAGAGCATGTAGTAGCTTTAGTAATAGCAGACAATTCTCAGTTATGATTATAATCATTTCAGTTAAAAGTAGCATCATTTTAATGAAAGCTTTAGTGAACTTAGAACGTTGGGTGCACTAGGAAAATATATAATAGCATCAGTATAGGTCAGAATCCCTTTCTATTGTTTTCCATAGATTTACACAAATGAGGGAACTTACAAGAGATTTAGAAGTCATATACTTGGGGAGAGATGACAATATAAAACTAATCACGTAGAGAGGTAAGTAAGCTGACAGCATCAGGAACCAAACCTTGGAGTTCCCTAACAGACCAGAGGATCACAGGGTAAGAGGTAGACTCTAGTAAGTGAAAGCAGAAGTGCATTATGGGAGCTCCAAAGAGCCCAGATTTGTACTATTAACTTTCCTCACAGATAGCACAGTTAAGGAAAGTAGATGAGACTGTAATTAACTGCACTAAGAATCTTTTAAACTTTCCTAAACTTAATGATTATGTGGACTCCCTTTTGATGAATGGGAATGAAAACCAATTACATCAAAACTAGGTGTCTCATATGCCAAGATTTGAATCCTGTATTAGTTCAGAAGAGGCATTGTTTCTTCCGTGTTTCTGAGACTTAAGAGGAGAGAGATTTGGGATGCAGAACAGCCTCACTGACTTTCCTTCAAAAACCTCCCAGAAACTTTACAAAATTGGTTTCACCTGGAAATGCTGTGGTTGCATAAACCAGCCAATGCAGCTCAGCAGCAGAGCCTTGAACATGAGCTTCCTATGAGGTTTTTGCTATGACTTGAATCACTGTGGGAGGAGCATTATAACCCTGTTGACAGAAGTAAGTGGCAATGTCTTCAGGCTCCAGTCTACTGATGGTGAGCGTGAAATCTGTACCAGATCCACTGCCACTGAACCTTGATGGGATCCCAGGTTTCAGTGTGGATGCATGGTAGATAAGGAGTTTAGGAGCTTCCCCTGGTTTCTGCTGATACCAACTTAACCCACTAGCAATGTTCTGACTGGCCTTGCAAGTGATGGTAACTTTGTCTCCCAGAGATGCAGACAGCAAGGATGGAGACTGAGTCATTAGGATGTCACATCTCACACCTGACAGGAGAAATATACAATAAATATACATACTGAACAGGATAACTATTAAAACGTCCTACAGCTCTTTCCAAACTGGATAACAAAATACCCCATTGCTTCCCTTCCCTACCTGAGAACCAGAGCAGCAGAAGCCCCAGGAGCTGAGCGTTGTCTCTCATGTCCATGCTGTGTCCTGACAGGAACTAAATAGGAACTAATCCTCAGTGTGTACACAGACTATTATAAGTCCTCAGGGCAGTGAGGTGTGTCCATATCATATGCAAATTACCAAGAAATGAGTGCTTCACACAGCTGTGGGATTTGGTTGATCACATCTCTTAGATTCAACACAGGACAAGTGTTCCCCAGGTGTCCAAGACAGACCGACAGACAAAAGTAGAACAAGTTTGTCTGCAGACAACATTCTTATCCGTGGGAGAAAGCACAACTTCAGTGTCTGACCCTATGAGGAATCAGGTATTTTTACTATTTCCTATTACTTTACATCATTTTCTGCCTCACTTCCAACAACGACAGTGGACTGTCCTGTGAAACAATCCCAGAAATCGGAGAAAACCTTATTCGCTTCTTTCGTTGGTGCATGTGGATAGGACTAGCAAATCGTAAATTCCTCTTTGCTCTGGTACCCTTCTACTTTTGGGGAGAATTTAAAAAGTTGTAAAGAAAACAAGAAGACATGATTTTTTATGTAACTAGTAGGCCAGTTAAATCAGGGCAATTCAAATTTCTTTCTGCATATATCAATGCTTTTCCCAATGAGCAACACAAAAATCGACCAGTCATCTTCTAAGATCTCATCAGAAGAATATGAAGTCACTTCGTGTCTCTTCATGCAATTGTACAAGTCCATTCCTGGTGTTCTTTAGAAGTCTCAGATTCCTGTTCCTGTGGTCTTGCCTCACTTAACCTAAGCCACCCTCAGCAGAAATAGAGGTTATGTCTAAGAAGCATCTATTTAACACTTTTATTATTATTATTTTTTAAATTCATATAATATATTTTGGTCATATTTGAATCACCTCCCATATGGAAGCTCCACACGTGCTTACAGCAGCCAAAATTGGGTCGCTAAGGTGTTCCCCAATGAGTGTCATGATATTGACTGTGCAGAGTGGATGTCCAGGGAGGATGGCATTTGGACAGGTTTCCCATGAGAAAAGTCCCCTGAAATGAGCATCCTTAGGACCAGCTGTCAACAGAGCATGGCAGAAGTGTGGGATAGAGAGACCAGCTCCTTCCTCAGAGCTGCAATAACACTCCAGCATTTTTGATTCATTTCAGGCAGCAGCTCTAATTATCCACTCTGTAGCTCACATGCTAACAGGCCGTTTTCTCCATCTTCATTTCCTCTCTCACCTTGTTTCTTCCTTCACAGGAGTTTTTACATGTCTTCAAGATGCTGATTGTAGTCATAGCCTTGTGTCTAGGGTACTCAGTCTAAGATAATATATACATATCTATTCTTATGAGATATCACTGAATTCTTATTCTTATATAACGACATATAAAAGCACAGCATTTGAAAGATTGGATAGATATGCCACGAATGGAACTTGACGTGCATCACACAATCCTAGACAATGTTTTAAAATCGTGAAGCATTATTTTTTAAGAACTGAATGGTTAAAACAGCCCAACACTAGATAAACCAGGCATGGTGGCACAAGCCAGGCATGGTGGCACCTGCTCACACTCTTGGCACTTAGAAGTTTGATAGAGGAACATCATGATTTCTAGGCCACCCTTACAAACTAGCATGAATGAAATGAAACACAATCTGAACAAATAAGAGTAAAAAGTAGGGAAGGGCCTAAAGGAAGAAAAATGAAGAAAATGAAAACAATTATTTCTCTTAACCAGTTATTCTTAGGTAAGTGAAATTATTTAAGCAGTAATTCCATTTCCTAGGTCACAAAATCAATGTCCCTAGCCAAGAGCTCTATGTCATGAAGTGAATGTCAAATTCATAGTAAAACATCCCCATGCAATTAAATCCCACACATTAAAAAAACATGAATCTTAAATTTCTTCCACCTGTCTTATTTAATATATCTGCCTCATTAACTTTAATTCTGCTATAGAGGAAGTGTTAAGTTACATTTCCATCACTGTGATCCAGTATGTGAGGGAAAAAAATTAAAAGAGAAAGACTTTTACAATTCAATTTCACAAGCTTTAAGCCTTAGACAATTATTCAATTGCTGCTTATTTGAAATATGTTGGCAATGGTGGAGGAAAGATGCTCCGTTCATGGGAGAGATATATGATAGATAGATAATATATATATAAAAGACATATAGATAGATAGATAGATATAGATGATAGATAGATGATAGATGATAGACAGATGATAGACAGATGATAGAGATAGATAGATGATAGATAGATAGATAGATAGACAGATAAATAAATAGGTAGATGATAGAATTCAAAGACACATCTCAGTGATCTATTACTTCTGAAGAGTCTTCACATACTAAACTAACCAAACTGTGAATATATCCATGCATTAATACTTTCATTAGTGAAGAACCAGCTTGATGCAATTGCTTATCAATGAATTAGCTACACTAGGTAATGAACAAACCTTCAATTGATGAGAATTTAGAGACAGTGCATATTAAAGCTCTACATGGGGAAAGGGAGTTATTACGGGAATGAACCATGTGCCTAAAATGTATTCCTATATGGAATCACGTCAAAAACTATAGGTCCTTCTTTCAAACCCTTCACCTTGGTTGCATCCCACATATTGGAAAAATCCACTGGGTATTCACAGGAGTTTGAATCTATGGGGCCACAATTTAGAGACAGTGCATATTAAAGCTCTACATGGGGAAAGGGAGTTATTACGGGAATGAACCATGTGCCTAAAATGTATTCCTATATGGAATCACGTCAAAAACTATAGGTCCTTCTTTCAAACCCTTCACCTTGGTTGCATCCCACATATTGGAAAAATCCACTGGGTATTCACAGGAGTTTGAATCTATGGGGCCACCAATGATTAAGTCCATTGTCTCCAAAACTATGAGCTAAGTAATCCCCATTTCCTCAGGAGCTCTCCAGGCTTGAATGCTTTGTTTTAATCAAATAAACAAAGCCATTATTACAGGGATAAATATTTAGTTCAGATATAGAAAACTGACACAATATTTCTTCATAATATGTGTAAATGGCATATATATCAGTATTCATATTCATATGCTAAAAGCAAAATGTCTCATCAATAGGCTGCTCTATTATTAGTTGGGAAACTCACTGAAATCTGCTTTTACATTCTACAGCTAATCAGGATACAAACTTTACCAGCAAAGTTAGAAACAATTACCTTAGCATGAATAACTGTTTCTTCCTTCACTTGAATGGGATTTCCCTGGAATGCAGCCTTGATTGGGATGAGAAATCCTGGATCAATTACAATCCCTAAACCCATTGGTTTAGTGTAATTAACTCAAAATTTCATTTAATCTTTGTGATTTTTATACAATATAGTTTTATGGTATTTAGATCCCCTCTGCTTACTACATCTTCTACCACAGCCCTCCTACTTTTTAATGTTATATGTGTGTGTGTGTGTGTGTGTGTGTGTGTGTGTGTGTGTGTGTGTCGG
>NW_008329347.1:59342-70234 GCF_000622305.1 Nannospalax galili
AAACTAATTATCCTGTTTCAACAGCTGTTGTTCTCTTCTTGTATTTTTTAAAAAACTATTTTTTAGTCATTTTAATTTTTTTCCTTAAGAGCTCTCTGCTCAAATCTCAGGCCCAATTTATAATTCGATTATTTGTATTCTTAAATCTTTGTTTTTTGAGTTCTTGCTATATTCTGAATGTTGATTCTTTGTCCGATTTATAGCTCACAATGATTACATCTCTCACTCTAGGGAATCTCTTTTCACGTGATTATTTTTTCTTTTCTGAAAAACGTTAGATTAATGAAATCCCCTTTGTTAGTTGTGGGTCTTAATATGTGAATGAAGGCAATCTGATTCAGAAAGTCCTTTCCTGCACCTATAGTTTATAGGATAATACCTAAACTTTTTCTAGCAATTTCAGTGTTGCAGATTTGACATTGATCCATTTGTGCCGGGCGATAGACATAAGTACAATTCTGTAGCTCCACATACAGGCATCCACTTTTCCCAGCACTATTTGTTGAAGATGCTCTCTTACCTCCTGTATGTACTTGTTAAAACTTTGTAACTAGCAAGTGGCTATAATAATATGCATTCCTGTTTGGGTCTTCTGTTTGTGTTTTCTATTGATTTACATATGTGTTTTATTCCAGTAGCATGTTGTTTTTATTAGTCTAACTCTGTAATATCGTTTGAAATGTGGTGTGATAATCTGTCCAACATTGATCTTTTAAATTGATTACTTTTCCATTGTGACCAAGGCAACCTAAAGAAGGAAGGATTATTTGAATCACAGTTATAGAGGGTCAGGAGTCCATTATTCCTGGGAGTCATTGCTGCAGATATAGCCAGAGCAGGAAGCCAAACAATCACATCTTCAACCATGTAGAGGAAGCAGAGAGAGGAAATCTGGAAACCGGCAAGGCTTAACAACTTTCAAAGGCTACTCCCAGGGACGTGATGAGCTTCTTTTGGCAAGGTCACACCTCTGAAAACCTTCCAATTCAGTTTCACCAAATGGGCAGAAAATGTCCAAATACTTGGAACCTATGGAGACACTTATCCAACCCACAACACTGAGGATTGCTTTGTTTATGAAAGGTTTTTACTGATTCCATATGAATTTTAGGATGTCCCTTTCTATATCAGTGAAGAATACCATGAGAATTTTATTGACATTGCACTGAAACTCTAAGTTGCTTTTGTTAGGATGGTCATTGTGTAGGAAGAGAAAGAAACATTGGATATTTCTAATCTCTCACAGTGTATTGTGCCTGGTGCCGGGTATTCTGAAAATTACTCCTAAGGTTAGAACCATATGAGACTTCCTTCACACTCCTTCACACTCCTTCCAGCATCCTCATCATTTTCACATCACCTACCTTGGATCTTCTCTGAGAGCTGAGCAGAAGGGCTGACTTCAAATGAGAGGACCATGTTTAAAGGTTTTCCACAGTATAGGCCCCCAGTGAGTGTCCTACTCGTGGAAGCAGAATACTGCATCACCAGGCTGCACACCAAGGAGTGCAAATAGGAAATCTGAGCTCCAAGTCCTCTATCATAGAAGCAGATTTGGAATTATGGAGTCTTCTTAACATCCAAAGGGGCTGTGACTGAGGATATGCCATGCCTTTTAATGGAGCCAGCTTACATAAGTGACTTTGATTAACCTTCACAAGAGATATTCACACAGATGCTTCCTTCTACAGCCAGAGAGAAATGAAAACAGACAGCACAGTAGGTTCCAGTAAAACATAAAAATGAAAACATAACAATGTGAATACCATGCAACTCAATAAATGATAAGAAAGGTATTCCAGTTTTTCTTTACATAATATATGTCATTATATAAATTGGCTCCAAAGTATTTAAGCTTGTGACAAGTGGATAAATGACTAAAATGCAATCCATAAACATTACCATTTGATGTCTCACACACTTAAAAGACACTTTTCTCTAAGTCCAAGTCAAATTATCTTACCATAGAAGCAGTCTCATCAGGAGTCATGAATAAATTCCACATAAATGCCTGAGTGCGGTCCAATCTTCTGTTCAGGTTAAAAATATTATGTCTTCTAGATGAATATCTTAGGAGTCAGTTGTCATTCTGAGGTTTCACCCATGACAAGAAAGAATCTATATGAGAAGAAAAGTCATAAGACTTGATTTTCCATTTGATAATAAAAAAATTCTTTTACCTGTTTTCCTATCCTGAAAGTACCTTGCGGTATGAATCTGAGAAAGTGTGAATTTTCAGCTTCCTCTTCCAAAATGAGAGACTTACTATGGTGTCGGCTGAGAAGTTTAGAAGCTTGACCACACCAATCTTACTGCAAGGCCTTGAGAAGAAAAGTCATAAGACTTGATTTTCCATTTGATAATAAAAAAATTCTTTTACCTGTTTTCCTATCCTGAAAGTACCTTGCGGTATGAATCTGAGAAAGTGTGAATTTTCAGCTTCCTCTTCCAAAATGAGAGACTTACTATGGTGTCGGCTGAGAAGTTTAGAAGCTTGACCACACCAATCTTACTGCAAGGCCTTGAGAAAATTATCTGTTTTGAAATTCTCTTAAGCCTTTATACCTACCCCATAAAGGCCAGTGCCAGTTTTTAGTTTCATCAGTTTTAAGGGGATCACCACTATCTTTTTCTTCCTTATAGTCACAAGAATTGAACCCTTCCCAGAGATCTGGTTCAAAATATTCCTGCCTTTTACAGATGCAGGTAATCAGACACTACCACACTCTGCCTCCCTTCAGTTGTTTATGACATTGTCCATCTTGCTTCCTCCACATCTTCAAAACCAGCACCACATGGCTAATGCCACCAAGCTCTGCTGCCAGTTCAGGATGGAGCCTGGCCCCTTTTCAACAAAACTGTATCAGCTTCTGTGTGCCGACCATGGGAAAACATTTTTATAGGCAGTTATAGTCAAGGATTTTGAATCCCTGTAAATTTAATCTTGCCTCCTATAGATGAGTTTGGATGTTTACAAGACAGAGGCTCCAGTCGTGGGAATTTCCCTCAGGATACCTTTCCTATTATCACAGAGCAGCAGAAGATTCACTTTAGTGATATTGAACTCTTTAAAAATCACAGTTGCCATCTTGGCACAAGACAATGCTCTCCTATTTTTAAATTTAATCTCTCAAAACAGTTAATCATCTTTTTAAAAAATTAAACTTCATTCTGATTCTTCGGACACAGGCAGAATGAAGCCAGATTCATGGCAAAAAAAATGTCATATGAATGACCACAAGGCCAGTGCTTGATAGAATCTTTATTCTCCTCTGAGAACTCATGAGCCAGATCTCCACTGTATGTTTTTCTCAGCATTATTTTCTTCCCACCATACTGGCCCATTATGTTCCGGACTCTTCTGCATTCCATTTATAAAACATTTCTAATAGTCCCAGAACTACATTATCATGTTTATCACAGGAACAGTGCCTCTTCTCTGCACAAATTCTTATCCCTTTTTCTTTTCCTAGGGCTGGAATAAAAACCTCCAATGCAAGCAAGATAAAAGGGTTTGCTTTACTCACAGATCTAAGTGATAGTTCATCATGAAAGAAGCTGAGAACATCCAATGCATTAGCATATTCAGTGTTCCCTTTAGTCACCACATCTATTTAAAACAGGGCAAAGTGTTTCTGATTCTCGTTCCAAATGGATCCACTCTCACCATGTGATCTATTTAAGATCTCTGGAGTCTCCTGTCCAGAAAAATTGAGCAACTTTTCCTTTGTTTTAAGGTCATTTTGTTTTGAAGATGGTGCTCCAGTTACTTTACAGAAGGAATTTTTTTTTTTTTGGTCTTTTTGAGACAGGGCCTCCCTGTAGTACCAGCTGTCCTGGAACTCAGTATGTAGACCAGGCCACCATGCTCGGCCTCCAGAATGAATTTTTTAAAAAGTATGTTTTCTTCTTATTTCACGTTAGTATTGAACAATTGATTGTTTCTGATTTTCTAGGACTACAAAAACAAAGACTAAGAAAATATGGACTTGAGTATCACTGACATATTATGTCATTATTGTGCATACTTTGACAGAGATCAGTGTAACTTTGGCACTTTTGACATTCTAGATCCTTCTCATTGGTTTGTAGATGAGCATTTTCTGAGATTTTTGAAGCTTTTTGCCCCCGGTGTCTCTGAAACCCAATGTTTTCATTTTACAAGGATAGCAGAAATCTTGGATTAAGTCCTCTATAATCTCCTCATTTTAATATTTCAAATGTTTCCTTAAATGCTAGTTATAATACACTCAAGATACATTCGCAGTCACAGCACATGACATGAATGTCCCCACTCACTTTCTGGTGTTCCTGTTACTCAGGATCCTAGGTAAGGAAGGACAACAGTGGAGATTTATTTAAACCACAGTGGTCACAATTCTTCATTGTGGAATTCTTCATGCTATTTTTTTGTCACAGGTTTAACAGATCATAGTTTTTCCAACCACATGTGGAAAATGTGTCATCTAGATGACCCAGTCTCTCTCCTCCTTGTCTGCATCACTTGAAGAGACAGAGGTACCATCACTTTCCAAGCAGGTCAAAATATTTACACTACTTTAGCATGGTACTAACAGAAATCAAGGAAAATTCCAGTTTCCAATCTCTTGTCACACCCAGACCCTTGGTCTATGGATCTGGATCAAACTATTTCCTCCCCATCAATCACTATAATCTGAAGCTATGGCAACTTATTACCATCAGTATGATGAGTATCCTCCCACAGGGATGCCATTCATAACTCCCTAGAGAAGCCAAAGTTTGAGGCTGGTTTGCCCCAGATGCTCCTCTGAGTGTCTCTGTCTCTATGGAGCATTTATCAAATGCACCTTGGTATTGACAGAACCTGAAATGTTTTGTAGAAGTGGCATGGAAAATGAGTTCACAGTACAGCCAATAAGTGGTTTAATTAAAGGGCCGTCAAGTGGTCAGGAAAGTCGGTATTAGAAATAGAGGATACCATTTTTTTCTGGTTTAGTAGAAAGAACTCTCTGCCTCTGAAAGTATGAGCTCCACAGTTCTTTGTCACGGAGATTCAGTCCTGACAGAACAGATTTGGGGTACTAATGCCCACCTCAGTCTGTTGTCACGTCTGTGCTTCTGGATCTGAAGAGAAAGAAAGAAGGATACAGATAAGTCTCTCTGGGACCTTGTGTCACAATCCAATGACCTCACAATCTCCACTGTGTTTTTGAAGAAAAATTGCAAGTGGAGTCACCACTAGAAAAAGCAGCTGGGAAGCCCAGCCTCACACATTTGCTTCCCTGGTGGTTTGTGTTATAATCTGAATCAGTGGAGTGGACTCTGGTGATGTTATTAACAATAATGGACAATTAATAACTAAGAAGTTATAAGACTATTTTTTAAGAGAAAGAATAATAAATTTTTCTTCAGTAAAAAGTACTCAACACACAACGCCGCATAACCTATGGAAACTTCCAGATAAATCGATATGGAGATTGACAGATTGGGCCTGAAATTAATTCTATACTCAATCACACTCTATGCTGCACTTATTCTAAAATAATCAGAGCAAAACAACAACAACAACAACAACAACAACAAAATGATACCCATAAAATGTACAGATGATACAGGACAAATCTCAAATAATTGGGTAATAACTCCCATAACTGTGAATAGCATGAAATTGTGACCCAAAAAACAATTGTTTGATATGGTTTCTTTTTTCTCTCTGTCTTATTTTTTTCTTTTCATCAAATCAAGAAATTTGTTTTTATTCAAAATCAAAACACTGGTTTGTGGATTTGGATAGATTATTTTTTATTCTTCCTCTAAAAAGGTCACAGTGATTTTTAAACCAAGTTTGAAATAGATATAGTTTCTGGCATAGGTAATTTGATTATTAAACAAAAGGGGAAAAAGGACCACCTTGTATTACCAAAGGCAAACCAGCACATGCTTCCAACTTGTATGTCATGAAGAATTTTGATCCATTTGGCATTAATGTTGGAGACAACATAATGAGAATATTTGTTTTCTTGCACTTTAAAAGTGATTTCTTATATCCAAATAAAAAGGAATATAATTCCTTTGAGAAAAATTAAATAGAAAGGTAAATGGTTTGCCGGCTTGTCCTACAGCAATCTGACTGATCTCTGTTGGTTCTGATTCAGACTTTGAAAACTCAGGTTGCATAACAGTAGATCTGAGACAAGCAGTGCCAAAGAGTGAATTGGTTTCAGGTGTTTTGTTGAAGTTAAGCAAAAACCATTTAGTTCTTGCACAGAATCTAATCTAAGGCAGATAACACTTTTACAGAGAAAATGAATTTATCTCATCAGCTCAAAATAATTAACATGATCTATTACTGCAAATATATTAAAACAAGAAATTGAGACACAGATTGTAGAGAAAAATGAAATTTAGAGGTCAAGACTAAATTTATTATTTGGGAGAGTGAGAAGTGAGTTTAAAACAAATTCATTAACTCTTACATGGTAATGGTATGCAGCTGTACTTCCAGACTTTTACCTGGCAAGGTAAATGTGATCTAATGTTCTAGAAGCTTGTTCCCTACAGGTGGTAGCTGTGACATTGCCATAGACCCAAGAAGTATGCCTTTTAAAACAATAAAACATGATCAGTTTTGGAAGTACCAGTAGAGAAATGAGGAAATGGAATGGAGGGTGTTACCTCCATGAGTGCTTGTCCTGCGATGACAGCTAACACCTGAGATCACAGATAGAAATTCTCTTGATTTAAACTTTTTGTCTCTTGACAATCTGGTATTGAGACTTTCACTACCAGAAGCTGGTGGAGAGGGAAGTCGTTAATTACGATTTGTACATTTATTTCCATATTAGGATGAAAAAATTCAATTTTAAATACAGAACAGTAAAGGGACATAGAGATCCAGGGCAATGGAAAGGAAAAGAAGTCATGTGGGAAAATTTCCATTACCCCCTGCCTCTCATTTGAAATAAAATCAAAGAGTGTGAATGTTTCAGCCCATTTCAAATAGGGAAAATATGGTACAGTGCAGAGGTAGAAGGTTTTGTGAATTGAGTAGCATTCTGTTTTCTCCTGTCTCCCATTTCACAAGTTGTGGTTCATCTCTGGATAGAAACAACATGAACATACTTACATTCACACAATCCTGCATTCAAATCTGGCCCCGGCACTCACTGATCCATGGAGAGAAAACACCTGTCTACTGATGACTGAATCTCTCCAATGTGAAATTCAGCACTGAGGATACAAAGGATGATCTGAAAGTTTTGCCAATTGATACAGTGAAGGTTACATTTACAAAGAATAGTCATCCATTTATGTATCCTTAAGAATGGTGCTGGGGGTGGTGGTACTGGAGAGATGGCTCAGCGGTTAAGGGCACTGGCTGCTCTTACAGAGGACCCTGGTTTGATTCCCAGCCCCTGGGATTACAGGCTTGTGCCACCACACCCAGCCTCACTTCTCAGTAGTTTTTGTTGTAGATGACTGATTTCCTGCATGTATGTATGTGCACCACATTTGTGCAGTACTCTTAGAGGCCAGAAGAGGGCATAAGAATCCCCTGGAAGTGAAGTTATAGATGACTGTGAGCTGCCATGTGGGTGCTGAGAACCAAATCCAGGGCCACTGCAAGAGCAGCTAGAGCTCTTCACCACTGAACCATCTCTAGTATGTACAAAGCTGGATTCTTTGTGGACAATGATGCTCCCCAGTCTGTCTTCCTTCAATCCTGGGCTCCCAGAAGAATGGGCCACAGGACTCCTACGTGGATGAGAAGGTCCAGAGCAAAAGAGGCATCCTGACCCTGAAGTACCCATCAGGCATGGTATTCACCATTTGGGGCAACATGGAAAAGATCTGGCACCATACCTCCTGGGGGCCTCTGACATGCACCCAGTGCTGCTCACTGATGGCCCTCTGAACCCCATGGCCAATCGTGAAAAGATGACCCAGAGCATCTCTGAGACCTTCAGTACCCTAGTGATGTGCATAACTATCCAGACTGTGCTGTCCCTTTATGCATCTGGCCCTACAATTGGCATCGTGATGAACTCCTTTGATAGGGTCAACTACACTGTGTCCATCTATGAGGGCAATGCTCTCCCATGTGCTATCTGTGTCTGGACCTGGCTGAACCAGACTGACAGACTACCTTATGAGAATCCTGACTGAGTGTGGCTACAGCTTCACCACCTCTGGAGTCACCAAATTTTGCATGTTATCAAGTTGTGTGCTACCTAGTCCTGGACGTCACTGAAGAGAAGGCACAGGCTGCATCTTCCTCCTCCCTGGAGAACAGCTATGAGCTGTGGGATTGGCCTTGGCAGCGAGTACTTCCGTTGTCCTGAAGCACTCTCTTCCAGTCATCCATCCTGGCATGGAATCCTGCAGTAGCCACGAAACCACCTTCAGTTCCATCATGAATTATGACGTCGACATCCTCAAGGACCTTTATGCCAACACGGTGCTGTCCTGTGGCACAACCGTGTACCCTGGCAACACAGGACGCTGAAAGAAATCAGTGCTCTGACTCAGAATTCTACTTCTAGACTTGAGTCTATGAATCATCTCTTCAGCATTAGTTTATAGTGGACTTTCTGCGGTCAGTAGACAAAGCATCAGCCATCCATTCTATCCTAATGTCAGGTGATGTCCTCACCTGCTTATCCTTTCATTTCATAGATGCTGTCTTAATATATACATCTAAAAGTTTTGTAAATATTTTCTTTTTTGATCTGTAGGTGGAATCAGGTGAAATGGAAGAGCTATATTTCTATGAAAAGTACCCTTTGTTTTACTGAGAGATTTTGAGTAAAATATGCTTGATGACAAAAAGAAAATCACATTTGTTTGTCCCTTGTACTTTCAGTGGCTTCTCTCAGGCTTATGGATGTGATTTCTGTTCCAAGTCGTCCTTATGTCCTGAGGTTTGAATACAGCTACAATGCTCTACTCACTCTGTGAACATAAGGTATCCAGTAGCCGGATCTGCCTGGTGATGTCGCTCCATCAGGTGCCAAGGGAAAGGGAAACTTTACTACACCTCATCCTCCTGACCCTGGAAAGTTGTTGTTTTGAGGCCAGTACCTGAGTTATATTTGTCTGGCACTGATGAAGGTAGTGCATTTGAAGGATCATCGGCTGACCATGACACTGATATGTGGCCAGACAACTCTCACAGAAGTGATCAGAAACCCCATAGGCACCCTTGGGGGACAAACAGAAAAACCACTGTATGACCAATAAATGTGTTTGTAAATAAATATATGAGTACAAACATGTGAAAAGTGATAATATCAGTAAAACAAAATAATAGAATGAGAAGGGGGAAGTAAAATAAAAAAGGGACAGTGAAAGAAATGACTGAGAAGTTCTAGCTACAGATTAAATAGGAAATATATGAACAAAAGGCCAAAAGATAATGTCCATAAAGAAATGTTTAAACCACAGAATGATAAAAGACAACAGAAAAGAGAAAATTAATCCAAATTAAGAAGACATGGAAATATAAAGGGAAAGAAAAAATAGATTGAGAAACATAGAAGACTGAAAATTAAATATTAGACCATCCAGACCTCGAGTACTGACAGACCTGTGATTACTGCCAGTCATGTGGGTTCCATAACCTCATCACTCCCTGTCGTGCATCTCAGGTCACAGGCCTGGCTAGGGTCACAAGTCCACAGGCACTGAGCAGATCTATGAGGACTACAAGACCTGTGAGTTCTCAACCACCATCATTCCCTGGGTCCACTTCCACTCCCAGGAGCAGCTTAAGTAATGAACCTCTGTGCACCTGATAGAACTGTGAGTTTCATTATTCCAGCATCCAGTGTCCCAGTTCTTAATCATCAGGGTCTAGTTAGGGGTTGAATCAGCATCCTGCTGACCCAGTAAAATCAGTCATACAGACTAATTTGGCCCTTGATGCCATCCCAATCTTCCAAGGCATTACTGGGGCTCTTCAGCCTGTGCATGAACTCAGGCAAAACCGAGTCAAGAATTATATTTGGCCACTTATTTAGTTACCTCTGAATTATAGTCACCCTTTTTTCTTCAAGCAAAAATCCAAGACAGACCTCTCCACTTTTTTACTAAGGTAACAGTCAGTTTTCTCACCATGACACATCAGGGCTCTGTAGAGAGTCTGTCCTGGAAACTCAGGCTCAGAAAATGAACCTATCTCTAACTGAACTTAGAACACTTCTTATACAAATTTGCACACTGACATAAAGTGCCCCCAAGACTGAACATCAAGTACCATTTAGCTGATCAAAACATGAGAAGTGGCGGGCGGGGGCGGAGCGGCGGCGGCGGTTGGAAGCTGCGGCCCAGAGCCCTCTCGCGGCCGCGGCAGCAGCAGTGCCAGCCGGCTGCAGTCTGGCCGCCGCCGCCGCCGCCTCGCTCCCCTGCCGCCCGGCCCAACATGAGTGAGGCGGCTCGGGACCCCTCTTCCGCCGCGTCCCCGGCGGTGGCGGCGGCCGCCTCAGAGGAGCGGAAGGGGAAGGAGCCGGAGCGCGAGAAGCTGCTGCCCATCGTGACGGCCGGCCGCGGGCTTGGACAGAGGAGCCAAAAGCCAGATTTCCACGTTCAGCAGTTTCGTTTCATCTGTTACCCAGAAGAAAGAAGCAGCTGAAAATAGAGGTTCACCTACACATCTGGCTTTCCCTAACATCAAGAATGATTATTAGAACAAGGAACTAAGTGGCAGTGACAGCAAAAGTGAGAACACTCAAGAAATGCACATCCACAGAAATAAATAATGTCTTACTTCAAAATCCACTGGAATACATGAAGAAAATGATACACTTAACAACATAAGTCTGAATTATCAAAACCTAGAGATAAGAAGACAAAATAAAGGAAACTTTTTTTTTTTTTTTTTTTTTTTTTTTTTTTTTTTTTTTAAAAGGGGC
>NW_008329347.1:70479-70786 GCF_000622305.1 Nannospalax galili
AGGGTCCAGGTGTAAAAAGGAAGCCTGAGTGTACCTTACTGGAACCTGACTACAGCCTGTGTGTGAGCTCCCTAGTAGCTGATCTGATACCATCCAGTTCCCTCCAATATAAAATCTGAGAGAACCTGAAACATAGACCAACCAGTTTTACATACCCAATAAGAAAACAACCAAGGCACACCAATAATACAAACAGAAGCAGACTTGAAGTCAACAAAGAACTTGAGTTTCATACCAGAATCACAAACAACAAAAGAAATCCACATGCCAAGATTCAGATGGAAAGATATGGTAAGATATGTTTCAG
>NW_008329347.1:71834-80790 GCF_000622305.1 Nannospalax galili
CCAGTCCACAAAGACCAGATCATATATCCATATGAAGAAACCACACCAAGGACATAACTCCAGATGCCTGTGTCCCAACAGAAAATCACTAACATGAATAACCAAGAAACTTTGTCTATTCTAGAAATAAGCACCCCATCTTAATATTTGTTGAGAAAAGCACTCTTGGCTCCTACAACATTTCACCTCCACTTCTACAAAGTTTCCTGAGCTGTGAGTGGATGGGACTTAATTTATTAGTTTCTTTAATTTCTTTTTACCTACAAGTTAACCATTGAGAATATAAAGCTTCAGTGAAGGTCTCCCAGTATTCAGTGGAAAGGGTATGATATAAATTTTGTATTTTTGGCTGAGCACTCAAGATGACACTTATTTTTGTACTGTTTCAAGTTGTGAGTTTTTGCCTCAAAACACCTTCTATGATGAGGTATGTGAGTTGCACTAGTATATGGGTAAAGAGATGCTAATTTAGAAGCCAAATTGAAGCTGTGTCCATTTAGCAGAATACTAGTAAATTCAACTTGAAGTCTGTGAGCTCCTTGATCATGGCTTCTTGGTAAGATTTACAGTACAGAGCACATATTTTCTTCTGTTGAGTGGGCCTTAAATTCAATCAGAAAGCAATTGGTTACCCCCACAGTACTTACACCACTATTGTTTGTATGGGGCATGTCTTCCTATGCTAATCCTATTTTAGATCACAGGGAGCTCAGCTGAACAAGACTGTTGATAACTTTTCCTGCAGCAGACTGTGTAGCAACTTCCACTCACATGAATGCTAGCCAGAAGACAGGAATCTATCTGATTAGTAGCCACTGGGAACCTGTTCATTAAACTTAATTTCTCTCATGTCCTGTGTCCAAATTGTGTGATACATTCACCAATCAGTTCTTACAATCAAGGATTTTGGGGTTTCCAAAAGCAGTGCTGATAGCCTGCATTGTTTCAAAGGCCCATAGGTTTGGGAGAAGATTCATTTTATCCCAGAGACATATTCCCTCCAGTGCACACATAGTAGGGTGAAATATTATGGGGCACCCCTGGCATCTTCCAAGAGATGGAAATTAAGAAAATCATTTTCCCCTTCCCTTCTCCCCTGAGTTGAAATGTAGCAGTAAGCACAGAACTGACATAGAGATCATGTGTTGTATGTTACTTAGTGAGCACTTACACCCTCTAGGAAATTTCTCTCAATTTTATGATCCCAAAATAGCAAGTATGAGATGTGGGGAATCTGTGGGGGATGACATTGCAAAGCATATTCAGTTGGAGTGGAAATCCAAAGCTTATTCAGCAGAGACCATCTGGTTCCAGTCGTCTTCACCACCTGCAGTGTTGGATAAGGTAAAACGCGTTTGTGCGACTTGCCTGAAAAACATGAACACACAGAACACAGAAGGTATAAACCAGAACAGTACAGCTGATAGAACGACTCTTTGCTTCCCTATCCTAGCTACTTAGAATTTAGCACTAATGAAAGTCAGGATCAATATTAGTGGAAAAAAATCTTAGTGATATCAGAATCCTTCAATAAGACATAGATGTAGGAAGCAGTGAGTGAAGAAGACGTGAGCAGCCGTTCTGGGCCATGAGCTTACTGAATTTATGAAACAGACAACAGCATATGGTTTCATGTGCTAGAGTTTCATATTTTGGAAATAATGCAGCTACCTTTTGAGATATTTAAGGTGCAGGGTGAAGGTTTGGAGGATGAGTTACACAGTGCAGGACACATGAAGCTTTATCTAGATATGAATATTGTCCTGAATAGTTCTTGTGAAAAAACCCTTCAGAGACACTAACAATGTTTCATTCCCATAATCTTACCGTTTTAAAATAAGAGTCAATAGGAATTCTATAAATTTTAAACTGATCTCCATTGTAAGTTCCAGGACAATCTGAAATAGACTGAAACACTGTGTCAATTCCCTACCAGCACAAATTCTATCATATCTGCTTTGGCCTTTGCACAAAATACTCTAATCAATTTTTAAAGATATGTGTATGAGTATATGGCCTGCATATCTGTAAGTGCACCCATGTCGTACATGCCTGTGGAGGTCAGAAGAAGGTATCAGATCCCCCGGAACTGCTGTGGGTGCTGGGAATTGAACCTGGGTCCTCTATAAAAGCGCATATGAGATCTGTCTAAATGTATTGTGTTGTATGAACCAGGTGTAAACCTCTGTAGGCCAGGAGCAGAAAAATGCCATTGAATTTACAATATCCCCCACAAGGTCAGGTTTTGAATACTGTGTCTACAGTGTGCAACATTATCTATAGGCCCTGGAAATTTAGCAGTGGGAACTGGACGGTTGAAATATGTTACTAGAAACAGGTCTTTGAGGGTTGTTCACAGCACTGGACCTGGTGGCTTTCTATGCTCCCTGGTGCACCAAGATATGAGGTGCCTCTGCTCCTTTTAAAACAGACATACGGTATCAAACCTTCACTGCAAAGATGGATTGATCTGCCTTTGAAACCATAATACAAAATAACCTTTACCTCTTTTAAAAAGATTTTTGGAATGTTTGAGCATTTCATACAATAAATCTTAATCATATTAAGATAAACTCTCCCTCTGTACCCAAAACTCCCCCTCCACAGGATTTCATGCATTGTCATAAATGTTAAGGTCAGTTTGGTCAAACCATTGATCCCTGATGTCCCTCAGAACATGTGCAATGACTGGAGTCTGGCCAGCCTATCTAGAGTCACTCCCTTAAAGAATACTAACTCTCCTTCACCCCCAGTCATCAGTTGCCAATAGTTCATCAGCTAAGATAGAGGCCTTCTGCCCATCTCGTCAGTTCGATGTGTAGTTTTTATCTAAGTGAGTCAACATGGGCATTATGCATCCTGCCACTGTTACTGTGAGTTCATATGGCCAGTTCCCAGAGGTCTGAGAGGCTCAGTCTCCTTACATTCATACACCAATCCTGGCTGTTGCAGTCTTTCTGCCCCCTCTTCTGAAATAGTCCCTGAGTTACGGGTAGGTGAACTTTAAAATAGGAGTTCTATCTAGGGAAACATACTCTGCAAATTCTGCAGTCTCTTATTCTCTACTCCTTGGGCATTTGTGGCCTGCTGTGTACATCACCCTCTGCTGAATGAGGAAGCTTCATGCATTAGTCTTCTCTTTACCTCTTATTCTACTTTATTCCATGAGCCTCAGGAATAGAGAATTCTCCATAGATACGTCATTTCGGGCTGGGCATATGCCTCTTTTGTGTTGTTTCTTTCAGAGATTTTGTCACCTTAATGAGAAAATTAACCAACATAATGAAAATCACAATATTAATAAGATCAACTGTGTTCTGTATAAAAATAAGAACCACTTTTGTAAGAAATGACAATTTAAGCCAAATCCATAATAATTTATGCATTTCTACAAACTTTTGAGCTAGGTTCCTTTCAGAAATTAGAGTCAAGCAAAACCTTTTAAAGTATTTAATGTACTTTTTAAACTTATAGCAATATAACTGACAATTCAATTTTATCACACATTGAACTATATAATTCTGTCTCTCTTGCTGACTCTTTCTATTTCTTTCTTTCTCTCTCACACGTCACAAATCATACCATCCATCCTAGGTTGAAAGGATCATCGTGGTGGGTTTGTGAGGGGTGTGTAGTTTTTAAACCAGGGAGTACTGAACTCCACTGAATAATGATGGACACGGGAGCCTAAAATGTTTTGGAGACTAATAAACCTTAACTGCTCACTCTAGAAATAGCTCATCCCCAGATAATGAAGGGTAAGGACTTTCCATGTTTGCTTCCCTCCTTCTTCAACACAATGAAGACAAAGCTAATCTTTATTGCAAATCCCTAGCAAGGTCTTCCTAGTGAACATTTGGAAATGGTACAGGTTAATATTGGTCATGTGTAAAGAAGGAGTGGAATTTCTGTTCAAAATCAAAAGGACACAAAGAGAAACAGGGAGAGCAAGAGCAAGAGAGGAAATACATCTGTGGTGTACTTACACAGGTGACAAGTACATTAATGGTTTAGTAGACTGAAAATGATTTCCATAGTGTCAGTCCTACTTACCACAGCTCTGAAGGTTATAATTCTCTCTCAAGGAGTCAGGTGAACTGCACATTTTTCAAGACTTGGAGAGACTCTGAACCTCTGATTTTCCATCCCCACGATGCTCCCACATTCCATGTCCCAAAGGCCCTTTCACTGATCTTCGACTTCCTTCTCTCCTTTGTTCCATACTTTGTTGGTTATAACTTTCTCACTTACCTACTATGAAGATCATTTTACTATATTGGTCTTAAGGAATTAACTATTTTAATTTATATATGTCAAATAGATAATTCCCAACTCAAACCCTTAACTAATTCATAGCTATCAGGTTTTGATTCATGTGAGGTAAAATCTTACAATAAAATGTTTAGAATATGGATGTCTTCAGACATAAGACATTGTATTTCCCAATATCCTTCCCACTAGCCTCCTAAAGGAGACAAAGAAGATGTTGTCCTAGTTACTTTCCATTACTGTGATACATACACTGACTAAAACAAACTTGTGTAGGAAAAGGTTCATTTGGCAGAGTTCATCATCAAGGGAAGTCAAGGCAGGTACTCAGGGCAGTATCCTGAAGCACAGACAATGGAGAAACACAACTTACATGCTTGGTCTACTGGACTGTGCCCAGCTTGTCTTCTTATTCAATATTAGGCAACCTACTCAGGGTTGGCACCAACCTAGGCCCTCTTACATCACTCAGCAATCAAGAAAAATGCCCCACAGACATGGCCACAGGAGAAAGTTCCTCACCTGAGAATCCTTCTATCCAGGTGTGTCAAGTGGTCAACTAAAGCTATCTAGCATAATATTACAAAATGTAAAATGCAGGAACTTCTTCTCTGTTGGGTGTAGGGGCTTAAAGAAAGATTACTCTGCCATCTGATATTGACTTCATGGTAAAAATTTCTTGTTACAGATTCCATTTATTTTATAAAACAAATAAAGGAATTAACTTCTTAATACCACCATAAGAGAGATTGATAAAGGTAACTTATATGTTTAGACAACTTTATTAATATTTATCCCCATCTAAAGAAAATCAGCAGCAAAATTTCATATTAGAGAACTCCTCATTGAATAAGGATTTATCCATTCTTTAAAGTTCTCATGTAAACGTCATATTTATAATATGCACGATACCTTAGAGGGAAAGAAAAAATTGAGATAGGAGAGAAGACCAGCAGAGAAAGTTGCCTAAGTATGTGCTGTGTATTCACCTTTCCTAACAGTCATACATTCAGAATATCCTGGGAAGGTGGGGCAGAGCTCGTTTGAGTACTGTGATCTGTAATGTGTACAGTTAGGGCTCAGGCTAAGGTCTCCAGTTTCAAAAAGAAGCACAGAAACATCTGTATGTGTCTGAAGAATTGGACGGATAAGAAAATGAATATACCAACAATGATTGTTTCCTCTGTGAACACACCAGAATACTTCCTCAAATACGTTAAGAAATTATGTTGATCAATGGATGTGACAAAAGTAGGTTTTTCTCTGGGATCTATGACTACTTCAGCTATGTGGTTTTGGCTATATTCACTGTATCATAGATGAGTTCCCTCCCTGAACTCATTGATCAGGCCTTAAGTCCAATCCAAGAAAACAGTGCCACTACTGTACCAATAGAGATATTTTGTTGGGCCATTCATTGTTGTGGTTGTTAGGCTTTACAGTTGAGTAGGATTATTAATTTCTTTTCACTCTTAACAGCCTTCATAGTATCCTGTGATATTATAAAAGCTAGTCTTCAGCGTTGAGGCTTCCAGATCAGGTCCAGCTCAGTTGCTCCAAACTCAGCATTTGAGGTGTGGCCATGTCTTCAGCAGCAGAGTCTTGCCTTCAAGATGTGGGAGGAAACCAAGGGCTGTGGCGATAGCATCTGTTATTTTGACAGTCTCTTGGACTAGTCTGACCAACAACTCAAAGATAATTTTCTATTACTGGCACTGTGATTTTTGTTTTATAGCCTTCATCTGTGCATATGCATTCATACATGGATATTGTATGTGTAATTTTCAATTGACTTATGAACTAAGTATGTATCCTTATATTTACAAACATGTGTACCTCTCACACCTCATCAAAGAAGCTTCTTTTTGTGGAACTATTAAAGTTCCACAACTGGTCAAATGCAGAGAATCAGTGTGTATGAGGTGCCTAGTCCTAAGAGACACAGAGGTACAACACAACCTCAATACCTAAGGCTCAGAGAACATAGTGGAACAAAGGGCAGAAAGACTATTAATGCAACTCTCACCAGTGATGCTTCCTCATGCAAGGGATGATGATTAACCTAGAAAGCCAAAACTGACCAAAGTACAGTGACTAAGAGCCAATAGAGTGCTTATCTCTGTATCAAATGTCTCCCACTAGGGCTCAGGAAACATTATGGAAGAGGGAGTTGAAAGGTTGTTTGAAGCAGGGGTGGTAGATGACCCCAAGGAAACTGTTTTCCAGACAGCTAGGGAGTGACTCACATGAACTTACAGGAATGGTGACAGCATGCATAAGATCCACGTAAGGTCTGCCAGAAAAAAATCCGGAACAGAAGTGCAGAAGTGTTTAGGAAGCTCCAACTGAGGAGTTTCCTCAGCTGAAGAACTACTGGAAACCAATGACTGCTGGGAGAGGGAGAGGTGGTTTTCTTTAAAGAAGTAATGGTACATAAGTTAACCAGGTCCCAGTGGATGAGCATATGCTGAAGGACATTGTGAACACAAACTTGGCTAGATAAGTGTCCCCGACCGCTTTCCGTCTCGCCAGCAAGAACGACGCGGGAGGACAAGTCAGGATCCTTCTGCAGCAGTTTATTTGAAGACTGAAGACCAAAGACGCCGAGAAGTGGGAGAGCTGTTGCTTATATATGCCCCAAAGGTCCCATTTATGACGTATAAGAAGCGGATTGGTTGCTGGAGATCATAAGAAGCGGATTGGTTGCTGGAGATCACGCCACGGGAGGAGGCGGGGGAAAGCAGGCTCTTGTGCACGCCCCTTATGGGTGTGGCAGGATGTTTACTTTTAAGAAGGTCCGGATACCGGCGCCATCTTGTAATGGCGGCGGAGGCTGTGGCTCTCCACAGATAAGCCTTATCATATATGACAGAATATATGAAGTCTCACAGGGCAGCTATAAGAATGCTGTAGATTGGGGAAGGTCTTGAAATATAATTAAAATATATTGTATGGAATTCACAAAAATTCACACTATTTTTAAAAAGAGAGTAATTTCTATCTATATACTTTCTAAAAAATATCTTGGCATATTAGTGGGAAGCAATTCCTTTCAAGTTTGGTCCTCAGCCAGACAGCAGGAAGTTTGGACAATAGCTCAATCAAAATGGCCAGGACAGATAAAACCATGCCTTAATGAGACCGTGCATGCCTCAGGCTTCCTTTCCAGGTACTGACCCCAGAGATTTTTCTATTTCCCTACTGCTGAACTTTGCTGGCATGTTAAGAATTCAGTATAGTAAAATACAGGGGACTCAGTGAAATATCCCTTTTTTTCTCAAGTACACACTACTTTCTTATATACAGTGGCAACAGATGAAGAGGAAATGGAAATGTTCCCTTGGAGCTGAAGACAAGAAGGCTGGTGTCTGTGTCAGAATGCAGATTACACTCATATTCTCATATTGAATATTCATACTTGACTAGACCACTGACCATGCTTGGCAGAGTCATGCACTCCACAGGAAACTTTATACACCACGGTAGAAAATTTGTACCCCCAAGGCCTCTAGCCATCTTGAATGAGGGTATACTAAAATCCTCAAAGGAAGAAATTGGGGTGAAATATCAGACTCCTGGGAAACAGACACTCTGCAGCTCATAGGCACTAGGGCGATAGATTCTGGGAACTCTCCTACAAATTCATGAGAAGGACACTTGGGATGTTTTCTTTCATTCCTAATGCTATGGAATTCCCAATTCTTCATTTCCTTCTAAGATTAAGAGAAGCAGGAAACACAAAAGCTGAGACAGAGATTCTGTGTTGCTTGGAGAATTCTGGCTCAATCCAGTAAGTCTCTCTGCCTTCTTTGGGAATCCAATAACAGCAACTCTGGGAGGTGGAGAACCTCTAGGAGAGGAACATGCTAAGTACAGTCCATTAGAGTAGAATGTATAGGAGTCCTGTCCAAGTACCCACACTCTGCAGACATTTATTCTCTATGTATTGGCCGGCCCCTGAGCCCTAGGTTCATTGTCCTCTATGGCATGAGGAAACTTCATTGATGAGAGTTGAGAGATGCATTATTATTCTCTTCTTCCCTTCTTCCATTATGTTCTATGAGTCTTAGGTTTAGAGGTTATGTTTGATTAGGAATGAGCATTTCACAGACATTTATACCAGTTGTGGAACTCTGTAATAGTCTCTGTCTGTTGCAAAATAAATGTTTGTGATGAGTGGTAACTGGTATACATGTCTGGAAATTTAAGGATCTATATTTAGCATACAGTAAGAAAGAAATTACATTTGCCAATGGATGTGACATCCTTAGAGTTTTCTTTAAGATCTGTGAAGGAACCAGGGAAGAAAGGGAAAGAAGGAGTCTGGGAGAGATGAATAGTAGGAAACAGGAGATAAAAGGGGGAAATGTGTAAGATGGAGGTATTTAAATGGGAGGAGAAGAGGGAGGGTTATACAAGGACCTATTGGGTAAAGGGGAAGAAGGAGGTAAAGAAGGGGAACTGTAGGAGACAAGTGTTACCATGGCTAAGATGGGGAAAATAGGGGGTACTTTGACTGGTGAGGGAAAATGGAGGCTTAGAGAGGGAGAGAGAGAGAGAGAGAGAGAGAGAGAGAGACAGCAGAGAGACAGCAGAGATAAATAATGCTTAGCTGATATAAAAAGGCAAATGTATTATTTCAAAAGTTTACTGTAAAATTACACATACACTATATCTACAGGTATCC
>NW_008329347.1:81014-91358 GCF_000622305.1 Nannospalax galili
AGATTTCTCAAAAGATGAAGTACGAATGGTTGAGAAATATTTTTGAATGTTCAAAATCTTTAGCCTTTAAGAAAATGCAAATTAAAACTACTTTGAGATTTCATTTACCTCAGGGAGGCTGAGTAAGATACACAGAAGAAATGATGACAAATGCTGGTGAGAATGTGGGAAAGGGGAACATGTATTCACTGCCGGCAAGAGTGAAACCAGTACAGCCACTATGGAAACCAGTGTGGCCATTTCTCAAAAAGGTTGAAATTGATGTAGCACTCTTCAAGGATACCATTCATGGGAATATACCCAAAAGACTACATCTTATGACACATACACCTCCTAATTCATGTTCATTGCTACTGTATTCACAATATCCAAGAAATGAAAAGGACTAGATATCCATCAACTAATGGCTAGTGAAAATATGGTACATTTATACAATATATTTTCCAGCTGTTAAGAAAGATAAAATTTCATAGAAATGGAAATAATCAACTTAACTCAGGTAAACCAGACCCAGAAAGACAAATGTCACAGGTTCTCCCATTATGCAGATGCTAGCTTTGAATCTTTAGGTACATATATTTCAATTAGAAAGTCCATACATGTCAGGAAACTAGTAAGACATGATATGGGTTGGTGGGTTCATGGGAGGGAAGATAGACGGCAGTGGCATAAATGATGAAAGGGGTCTAGGAATATTGGAATAGAACATGTTAAATTGAGTGGGGAAGGGCTAGAGAGATGGCTCTGTGGATAAGAGCATTGACTGCTCTTGCAGAGGACTCAGGTTCTATTGCCAGGACCTATATGATAGCGGACAACCATCTGTAACTCTAGCTCCCGGGTAATCTGACTTCCTCTTCTGACCTCCGAGGTGTAGGACATAGAAACACTTATATACATGCAGGCAATAGGCTCATACCCAAAAATTAAAAATAATAAAATATTTTTTAACAATTGATGGGGAATGGGAGGGCAGTGTACAGAAGAGAGGATGGGGAGCGATAAACAACAGTAAAGGACTTTTTGAAAAAGCAATATGGAAACCTACTGCTATAAAAGCTCAAAGTAGAAGCTTTATAAGAGCAGAACCAGATATTTTAGGCTAGAAAATAACCTCATGCTAGAAATGGACTCCCTTTTTGGGAGTTGTTGAACAATGGGTTTCCATAGAACTTCAAATAACATTGGCTATGCCGTTGCTCTTGATTACCCTCCAGAACATTATAGTCAGAGCCTATTGCTAAAAAACTTAGTATGTGAGTCAAAGGACATGAAAAATTCAGACTGGTACTGACCTAAAATCATCAATTCTCCTGGCTATTTTCATGGCACTGAAAGGTGCTAAGCATACTGCTCGAAAAGTAAAGTAATCAATACCCTGATGGAAGTATGAACTTTGTGGGCTACAATTATGAGTGACCTGACACTGTTGTTGGGGCCAAAAACCTGTTCCTTGACAGTTCATAGACCATAGAGTAAAACTTTCTGATATTCTACTAAACACACATAGTAGGAGACTGACTCCTAGTGATTTATTGTTATACACATTGACTAGTGCATCTCTCAGTTCTCACCAGAAAAGCTTCTTTTTGCACAAATCCACAGCTTATCAACATTCAGAGAATAAGAAATTGTGGAGTCCTCAATCCAAAATGGCACATCTCTAGCACATCCATGGCCCAAAGTTTCAAGTAACATGGGGAAAGGGAGAGCAAAAATATTGTAGGGACCAAAGGTTGTAGATGAATATAAGTAAACAGTGTTCTCAGAACACAATAATACTGCTTCACATATGACTTCATAGATGATGGAATGGAATGTACAATTCCTGGGCAAATGCAAGACAGACAAAATCCCACCATGGAGGTGGGGAGTAGGCCTGAAGCCTTGACCCTGGCTGAGGAACTATTGGTAACTGACAGATGCTAGGAGAGTAAGTCTCACTTTTCTTCAAGGGTGTGACTTTTGATAAGTTGAGCACTCTCCAGTGAATGGACCCACAATTAAGTGTTTTGGCGAACACAAATTAGACTCCATATGTATTAAAAAATAGTAGTTCCAGCACTTGGGAGGCACAGGCTGGTGGATCTCTGTGAGTTCAAGGTCATATACTCTGTCATCCCTGTTACCGTCCACCATGTTATCAATACCCATAGCCATTACCCATGGCAAGTCCACCTTGTGAGTCTAGTCAGCCTATCTGGAGTTCTTTGTTTTGGGATGGTCAGCTCTTCCTCACCTAGTATCAATTAGTTGCCAACATTCCTTTAGATAAGATTGAGGTCTGCTGTTCATTTTTCCATTTCTATGCTGAGTTACTGTCTAGGAATCTCTTGAGCCACACTGGCCAAAACCTGAAAGGAAAGGATCTGCAGCCTGGCATTGTTTCTTGATATGTAGCCTTTAGCTATACACATGGAATCTTAAAGAATTATACTGATCACTTTAATCTTTGGTTATGCTTTCTTTTTAGGTGTTTAAGACCACGCAGTTGGCCCAGATTAACCAATTTATTTTTACTCTTAAGGTCCTTTGAGGATTTGTTCCTCAGGGGTCATATGGGCTTGGGAGGAGCCCCTGGCTCCTTTCTTTTACCAGTTCTGTCTATGTGAAATTAAGTCAAAGGTCTTACTCAAAAGCAGTGACTTGACTTGGAAGCATGGTGGAAATATTTCCTCTTTGTAGACTGGACACTGGTTCAAGTCCATCTGATGTGGCCTCCAAGGCATCCTTAATCAAAAGGACAGGTGACTCACCACAGTTACAGGACATTTTGAGATATGCTCTATACTCCCCTGGATCTTTTTTTTTTTTTCTCTTTTCATTTAGAATGATGATGGTTGTGTGCTTGGAGGAAAAGGAGTAAAAACTGTCTTTAAATCCCTCTGACCAGATTAATATAGGCCTAAAAAGTATGGCTGTTAAACATCCAAGAAGGTTAGTTCTACCAGTGTCAATGGTGAATGGGTCCAAAGAGAAATTAAGAAAGAAATAAAAGTATTCCTGGAATTAAATGAAAAGGACAGTACAACACCAGAAAACCTCTGGGACACGCTGAAAGCCGTTCTTAGAGGGAAGTTTATAGCTCTAAGTGCCTACATCAAAAAATCGGAAAGAACACAAATAAATGACTTAACACTGCAACTCAACACACTTGAAAAGCAACATCAAACGAAACCCAAACCCAACAGACAAGAAGAAATAACAAAAATCAGGGCAGAAATTAATGAAATTGAAACAAAGAAAAAATTAAAAAGGATCAACAATTCTAAGAGTTGGTTCCTTGAAAAGATAAATAAAATTGACAAACTGTTAGCCCATTTAACTAAAAGAAAGAAAGAGCACCTCCAAATCAACAAAATCAGAGGTGAAAGGGGAAACATCACAACAGACCCCAAAAAGATCCAGAGCATTATAAGGGAATACTTAAAAAAACCTATATGCTACTAAATTTGAAAACCTTAATGAAATGGACCCTATGCTAGGGGGGTTACAGGGCCTAGGTTAGGAAGCTAGTCCACAGATCAGATGCAGAGGAAGTGAGGTCATAGTTTACTCAACTACTTTAATGAACAAAATATATATCTAGTCAATGTTTATCTGAGAATATTTCGGTTTTTACCCAAGCCTTATCTACAAAGCACGTGTTAATTCAAAGTATCAGACTGGTGGAACTAAACTTATGGGATGTTTAACAGCCATAGTTTGAGGCCTATACTAATGTGGTCAGAAGGACTTAAAGGACAGATTTTGCTCCTTGCCCTCCAAGGTCGACCAAGTTCCAGGGGATTATGGAATATCCCTCAAAATGTCATATAACTGTGGTGAGTCACCTGTGTGCCTGTTCATGGAGGACACGGAGATCCCATGAGATGGACTTGAACCAGTGTGTCCAGTCTATTAAAAGGAAGGTCAACTTAGAGGAAACATCTCATTCAAGCTTCCAAGTAAAGCGAGACACAGTCGAGCAGGACCTTTGACTTATCTTCACATAGATGAAACTCATATAAGAAAGGATCCAGGATCTCTTCCCAAGCCCATGTAACCCTGAGGAACAGATTCTGAAATGACCACAAGTATAAAGATAAATTGATCTATTCGGACCAACTGTATGGTCTTAAACACCCAAAAGAAAAGTATAACCGAAGAGTAACATCATCAGTATACTTCTTTAAGAGTTCAAGGGATTACAGTTCCCAGACATTAGGCTTAAGTCTAAATAAAAAATATTTAGACAATTATTTCTCATAGATGATTTTGTTCTTAACCAGAAAGTGCTGTTCAGATGTAAGACTTCAAATCTTGGTCTCCAATACTGTAGTGCCCACCTATAGCTAAGGGAGACAACCAGCTATTGTTCTAAACTGATTGATGGATACATTTTCTCCTACTATTTAGAAGCCTTTGAGAGGGAACTGACACTGATTCTAACTACTCCAATAGCTCTGAAAATACCTGAAAGCAAATCCTGAATTCATCACTCTATAGAGTCTCGCCTTGGAAGACAAAGGAAAAATGAAGAAAAACCAAACAGAGGGACGCTTTTGGAAGAACTTGTCAAGAAATTCCAGTGGACTCTCATATGAACATTTGAAAATTGACCTGTTCTGACTTTTTTCTAGTTCCCTGTCTAGAACTTGTAATGCTAATTAGAACTTGTGATGCCAATTACTCTTGCCTTTACTTCTCCTTCACATCTCCTATTCACGATTCAAGGACTTTCTTTTCCCCTTAGAGATAAGAGTTATGCAATTTGGGAGTCTTTAAGTAGACCCACTGGAGGTGTACTCCAATTTCCTCACCTTCTGTCCCAGTTCAGCATGGAAGAAGCCAGAGTGGTCTGCTTCCCTATTACCTATTGGCAATTTGGGTAAGCCCTTCAGAGGATGGCATGAAAAGAATAGGAGGGAGGAATTGGCTAGGCAAGTAAAGGTAAAAAATACCCCAAAGAAAAGAAGCCAGTTTCTTGGCTAAAATCTAAATGTCCTTGGGCCTGTTAGCAACATACTATGTTCCAAAGGCCAAAAATGTTAAAAGTATTTGGGAGCTTGTATCTAATCCTTAAAAGATTTTATGATTGCCTCTTCAGAGGGGGAAATGTTGGAGAGAAGGGAGGGGGGATGTATTTGATCAAAACACCTTATATACATGTATGAAATTCTCAATAAAGTTTTTGTGAAAGCTAAAAAAAAAGGAAAAAGAGCAAACCCAGAAAAACAAAACAAAGAAAACAACTACAACTTTTATCTGGGGTTTCTGTGAAACCAATTTCTGCAAGCTCCCAAGTGCTGTCATAACAGATTATGAAAACTTCATGATTTTAAGCATCAGTAAGAAAGTGTTAGAAGTGGGTTTCAAACCAAACTATGCCTCCATTCAGCGATCAGAATCCCAAGATAGGGAAGCAGAGCTTAAGTCTGGAAATTTAAATTTAAGTTTCACTTCAGAAGACAGAGCACTTACTTGACATTGAGATTAGTCCTACGGGCATGTAACTACAAAGGCCACAGGCTACAGGGGAGATACTAATACCATTATTCTGCTAAATACTTATGATATTAAAGCAAATCCTAATAACTCATTTGTAATACCCAAAGATTAATCCATCTCTCAAATCTCACCTGCAAAGCTTCCTTATGCAACAAGATGCTCGTTAATACAGAAACCCACAACTGACCAATGTACAAAGAATAAGAGTTTTCAGACTGATTTTTTATGAATGGGACATCTTTATCAAACTTCTGTCTCCCAAGGCTCGGGTATTATTGGGGAAAAAATGGTAGAAGGATTGCAGGAGCCAGAGTTGGTAGATGACGTCAAAGCAATAGAGTTTTTCAAACAGCAGGGCAGTTACTTACATGAACTCAGAGGAATGGTTACAGGCTGCACAAATCCCAAGGAAGGTCAATGCAGACAAAATCCCACATAGACATGGGAAAGTGAGGAAGAAACCACTACCTTATCTTAAGAAATAATTATTGGAAAATAATGGCTGCTGGAAAGGGGAGGGTCATTCATTTTTTAAGGCTATGAGTATTGGTAGGGCAACCAGATTCCAGTGGATGGACACATGAAGCCAGTAGTGGGTAGTAAGAAGTTTTAGTTGGGGTTATCAAAATATATTGTATGAAAATTGAAAATTTTCTAACCAAAAAGGAAGCAAAGCAATAGAAAATTTAAAACCTCAGTATATCAGTCTCTCACATTATTTGAAAGTAGAATGGTAGAATAAATTTCCTTGAGCCAACTTTGGATGGGGGCAGGCAGTGCTCCCTCCATAGCTGTTAGACGACCCTTCCTTTAATCCTTTACACCCTGTGGATGCTGCAGCTCCATTCCAGGTGCCCATATCTCTCCCTCTCTGTCTTCATTTGTTTACCACCTTTCCTCTCTTCTGTCTCTGATAATGAAATCTCTCTGGATCACTCATTTATAAAGGCAATTGTGATTCCATTTTGGACATACTTGATTAATCTAGGATAATCTTGACACTTAATATGCTTAGTTTACATCTTGAAAGTGCATTTTCCAGTACTTATAGCATCCAGAAGCACATAATATTGTGTGTCTTTCTCTTCCTATGCATTAAAATCAGTATCTATATCTATACATGTATTTATCATCTGTCTATAAATCTATCTGTCTATGAATAACTCTATACACTTCACCATACACAACAATCACTTCACTTTGCTAACCATACAAATTGTTATTAATGTGATTTATGCTTATCATCAATGGGATACAGTGGCTCACGTAGGAGGGCTCTGATAGGGGTTTCCTTTCTGGATTGTTCTGTCACCATTGTCTTGCAGGAGGCACAACATGACTAAAGATAGTTAGTTCTTAATCATCTGTATTGAACCCCCTTCTGCAGAGAACAGCCTTATTCTATTAGCATCTGGACACTTTCTTGCTCCTGTGTCTGTCAACCCTCAAGGTTGTCGCAGGTGGTCCTTACTCAGAAACAACTCAACTTTGCCTCCCATAAAAATCCTTCCTCTCACTAGGGAAGTGCAAATGCTGAGGACCACATGAGATGAATGAATTGTTTAAATTACAATCATTTTTATTTTATAATTCTTAAGATCAAGAGGCAGTTTCAAATGCCTTGAATATTTCTGTATGATAATCAGTTTTCAGAGCATGTAGTAGCTTAAGTTATAGCAGACATTTCTCAATTATGATTATAATCATTTCAGTTAAAGGTAGCATCATTTTAATGAAAGCTTTAGTGAACTTAGAATGCTGGTTGCACTATTAAAATACATACTAGCATCAGTATAGGTCAGAATCCCTTTCTATTGATTTTCCATAGATTTACTCAAATGAGGGACCTTACAAGAGATTTAGAAGTCATATACTTGGGGAAAGATGACAATATAAAATTAATTATGTAGAGAGGTAAGTAAGCTGACAGCATCAGGAACCAAAACTTGGAGTTCCCAAACATATCTGAGGATCACAGGGTGAGAGGTAGACTCTAGTAAGTGAAAGCAGAGGTGCATTATGGGAGCTCCCATGAGCCCTGATTTGTACTGTTAACTTTCCTCACAGATAGCACAGTTAATGAAAGTAGATGAGACTGTAATTAACTGCACTAAGAATCTTTTAAACTTTCCTAAACTTAATGATTATGTGGACTCCCTTTTGATGAATGGGAATGAAAACCAATTACATTAAAACTAGGTTTCTCATATGCCAAGATGTGAATCCTGTATTAGTTCAGGAGAGGCATTGTCTCTTCTGTGTTTCTGAGACTGAAGAGGAGAGAGATTTGGGATGCAGAACAGCCTCACTGACTTTCCTTCAAAAACCTCCCAGAAACTTTACAAAATTGGCTTCACCTGGAAATTCTGTGGTTGCATAAACCAGCCAATGCAGCTCAGCAGCAGAGCCTTGCTGTGACTTGAATCACTGTGGGAGGAACATTATAACCCTGTTGACAGAAGTAAGTGGCAATGTCTTCAGGCTCCAGTCTACTGATGGTGAGCGTGAAATCTGTACCAGATCCACTGCCACTGAACCTTGATGGGATCCCAGGTTGCAGTGTGGATGCATGGTAGATCAGGAGTTTAGGAGCTTCCCCTGGTTTCTGCTGATACCAACTTAACCCACTAGCAATGTTCTGACTGGCCTTGCAAGTGATGGCAACTTTGTCTCCCAGAGATGCAGACAGCAGGGATGGAGACTGAGTCATTAGGGTGTCACATCTCACACCTGACAGGAGAAATATACAACGAATATACACTGAATAATCCTGACAGGATGACTCTTAAACCTTCATATAGCTCTGGCCACACTGGGCAACAAAAGTCCCCACTGCTTCCCTTCCCTACCTGAGAACCAGAGCAGCAGAAGCCCCAGGAGCTGCGCGTTGTCCCTCATATCCATGCTGTGTCCTGACAGGAACTAATCCTCAGTGTGTACACAGACTATTATAAGTCCTCAGGGCAGTGGGGTGTGTCCATGTCACATGCAAATTAGCAGGAAATGATTGTTTGACACAGCTGTGGGATTTGGTTGATCTCATCTCTTAGACTCAACACAGGACAAGTGTTCCCCAGGTGTCCACAACAGACAAAAGTAGCACAGGTTTGTCCGCAGAGAACATATTCTTATCTGTGGAGAAAGCACAACTTCAGTATCTGATCCTATGAGGAATCAGGTATTTTTACTGTTTCCTATTACTTTACATCATTTTCTGCCTCACTTCCAAAAACAATAGTGGAATGTCCTGTGAAACAATCCCAACATCGGAGAAAACCTTATTCACTCCTTTCGTTGGTGCATATGGATAGGACTAGCAAATAGTAAATTCCTCTTTGCTCTGGTACCCTTCTACTTTTGGGGTGAACTTAAAAAGTTGTAAAGAAAACAAGAAGACATGATTTTTTATGTAATGTGTAGGCCTGCTAACTCAGGGCAATTCAAATTTCTTTCTGCATATATCAATACTTTTCCCAATAAGCACCACAAAAATCGACCAGTCATCTTCTAAGATCTCATCAAAAGAATATGAAGTCATTTCCTGTCTCTTCATGCAATTGTACATGTCCATTCCTGGTGTTCTAAAGAGGTCTGATTCCTGTTTCTGTGGTCTCACCTCACTTAACCTAAGCCACCCTCAGCAGAAATAGAGGTTATGTCTAAGAAGCATCTATTTAACACTTTTATTATTATTATTTTTAAAATTCATATAATATACTTGGTTGTATTTGGATCACCTCCCATATGGAAGCCCCACAAATGCTCATAGAAGCCAAAATTTTGTGAGCAAGGTGTTCCCCAATGAGTGTCATGATATCGACTGTGCAGAGTGGATATCCAGGGAGGATGGCATTTGGACAGATTTCCCATGAGAAAAGTCCCCTGAAATGAGCATCCCTAGGACCAGCTGTCAACAGAGCATGGCAGAAGTGTGGGCTGGAGAGACCAGCTCCTTCCTCAGAGCTGCAATAACACTCCGGCATTTTTGATTCATTTCAGGCAGCAGCTCTAATTATCCACTCTGTAGCTCACATGCTAACAGGCCGTTTTCTCCATCTCCATTTCCTCTCTCACCTTGCTTCTTCCCTCACAGGAGTTTTTACATGTCTTCAAGATGCTGATTGTAGTCAGAGCCTTGTGTCTAGGGTACTCAGTCTAAGATAATATATACATATCTATTCTTATGAAGTATCACTGAATTCTTATTATTATATAATGATGTATAAAAGCACAACATTTGAAAGATTGGATAGATATGTCATGAATGGAACTCAAAGTGTATCGCACAATCCCAGAAAATGTTTTAAAATCATGAAGCATTATTTTTTTAAGGACTGAATGGATAACACAGGCCAACACTATATAAGCCAGGCATGGTGGCACCTGCTCACAATCTTGGCACTTAGAAGTTTGATAGAGGAACATCATGATTTCTAGGCCACCCTTACAAAGTAGCATGAACAAAATGAGACACAATCTGAACAACAAATAAGAGTAAAAAGTAGGGAAGGAAGGGAAGGGCCAAAAGGAAGAAAAATGAAGAAAATGAAAATAATTATTTCTCTTAACCAGTTATTCTTAGGTAAGTGAAATTATTTAAGCAGTAATTCCATTTCCTAGGTCACAAAATCAGTATGCCCCTAGCCAGGAGCTCTGTGTCATGAAGTGAATGTCAAATTCATAGGAAAATATCCCCATGCAATTAAATCCCACACATTAAAAAAACATGAATCTTAAATTTCTTCCACCTGTCTTATTTAATATATCTGCCTCATTAACTTTTATTCTGCTCTAGAGGAAGTGTTAAGTTACATTTCCATCACTGTGATCCAGTATGTGAGGGAAAAAAATTAA
>NW_008329347.1:91393-93472 GCF_000622305.1 Nannospalax galili
AGAGGAAAGACTCTTTCAATTCAATTTCACAAGCTTTAAGCCTTGGACAATTATTCAATTGCTGCTTATATGAAATATGGTGGCGATGGTGGAGGAAAAATGCTTTTCTTGGGAGAGATAGATAGATGATAGATAGATGATAGATAGATAATTCATGTATGAAAGATAGATAAATATAGATGATAGATGATAGATAGATGATAGATAGATAGATAGATAGATAGATGATAGATACATAGATGGATAGATAGATAGATGATAGATACATAGATAGATAGATGATAGAATTCAAAGACATATCTCAGTGATCTATTACCTCTGAAGAGACTTCACATACTAGTGTAACCAAACTGTGAATATATCCATGCATTAATACTTTCATTAGTGAAGAACCAGCTTGATGCAATTGCTTATCAATGAATTAGCTACACTAGGTAATGAACAAACCTTCAATTGATGAGGATTTTAGAGACAGTTCATATTAAAGCTCTAACACTCAGTCAATATATGTGGAAGGGGAATTATTACAGGAATGAACCATGTTCCTAAAATGCATTCATATATGGAATTGCGTCAAAAACTATAGGTGCTTCTCTCAAACCCTTCACCTTCTTTGCATCCCACGTGTTGGAAAAATCCATGGGGTATTCATAAGAGTTTGAATATATGGAGCCTCCAATGATTAAGTCCTTTGTTTCCAAAACTATGAGCTAAGTAAACCCCAATTCTTCAGGAGCTCTCTAGGCTTGAATGTTTTGTTTTAACCAAACAAAACAAAGCCATTACTACAGGGACAAGTACTTAGTTCAGATATAGAAAATTGACACAATATTTCTTCATAATATGTGTAACTAGCATATACATCAGTATTCATATGCTAAAAGCAAAACGTCTCACCAATAGGCTGCTCTACTTATTAGTTGGGAAACTCACTGAAATATGCTTTTGCATTCTACAGCTTATCAGGATGCAAACTTTACCAGCAAATTTAGAAGCAATTACCTTAGTATGAATAACTGTTTCTTCATTCACTTGGATGGGATTTCCCTGGAAATGGGCCTTGATTGGGATGAGAAATCCTGGATCAATTACAAACCCTAAAATCATTGGTTTAGTGTAATTAACTCAAAATGTTATTTCATCGTGATTTTCATACAATATAGTTTTATGGCATTTAGATCCCCTCCCCTATCTACACCTTCCACCACAGCCGCCTCCCCATTTTAATGTTACATATATATATGTATGTATATCAGCTTGCATGATCTTATTGTGTCCACAAATATTGTTGAGTGTGGGCTTTGGGTTCATCCACTGTGTCCAACAAGAATCAAGAAATTGATTCCTGTGATTTCTGTAAGACCCCGTTACTACCCCTCTTTTCTGAAATTGTTAATCATTTCTTGAAGTTTTCTGGTAAAATTTTAGAATCTTTTATATGTAATATCATATCATCTTCAAATAAGGATAATATGACACCTTCCAATTTATATCTCTTCAATTTCCTTCTCCTGTCTTATTTCTCCATCTAGACTTTCAAACACTATATTCAAAGGTTTGGGGATAGCAGACAACCCTCTATGGTTCCTAATTTTGATATGAATGCTTTAAATTTTTCTCAATTCAGAATGATGTTGACTGTGGTTTTTTGTACAAAGCCTTAATTATATTGAAGTATGTTGCCTCCAGTCTAATTGTATCTAGGGCTTTCATCATGAATGAGTGTTGCATTTTGTCAAAGGTCATCCCTGTGTCTATTGAGATGATCATGTAATTTCTGTCTTTAAGTTCATTTATATGTTTATTGACTTATGTATATTGAACTATCCTTGCTTCTGTGGAATAAAACCTATTTGATCAAGGGGAGTGATCTTTTTGATGTGAGTCTGTATGTGGTTTGTGAATATTTTGTTGAGAATTTTTGCATTTATGTTCAGTAAAGATATGGGTCTATAGTTTTCTTTTTTGGTTGTATCTTTACCTGGCTTTGGTATTAGAGTGATGCTGGCATCATAGAAGGAATTTGGAAGTTCTCCCTCCATTTCTATCTTTTTGAATAAATTAAGCAGTATTGGGTAT
>NW_008329347.1:93601-94095 GCF_000622305.1 Nannospalax galili
ATCTCTTCTTCTTTTAAAATCTAATTATCTTCTTGTTTTAACAGCTGTTGTTCTCTTCTTGTATTTTTTAAAAGCTATTTATTAGTCATTTTTAGTTTTTTCTTTAAGAGCTCTGTTCAAATCTCAGACCCAATTTATAATTTGATCATTTGTATTCTTAAATCTTTGTTTTTTGAATTCATTGTATATTCTGAATGTTGATGCTTTGTCCAATTTATAGCTCACAGTGATTATGTCTCACTCTAGGGAATCTCTTTTCAAGTGATTATTTCTTCTTCTCTGAAAAACCTTAGATTAATGAACTCCCCTTTGTCAGTTTTTGGTCTTAATTTGTGAATGAAGGCAATCTGATTCAGAAATTCCTTTCCTGCACCTATAGTTTGTAGGATAATGCCTAAACTTTTTCTAGCAATTTCAGTGTTGCAGATTTGACATTGATCCATTTGTGGAGGGTGTTAGACATAGGTACAATTTTGTAGTTCTACATGTAGAGA
>NW_008329347.1:94181-103501 GCF_000622305.1 Nannospalax galili
TAGTCTAACTCTGTAATATTGTTTGAAATGTGGTGTGATAATCTGTCCAACATTGATCTTTTAAATTGATTACTTTTCTGTTGCGACCAAGGCAACATAAAGAAGGAAGGTTTATTTGAGTCACAGTTACAGAAGGTCAGGAGTCCATAATTCCTGGGAGTCATGGATGCAGATATTGCCAGAGCAGGAAGCCAAACAATCACATCCTCAATCAGGCAGAGGAAGCAGAGAGAGAGAGGAAATCTGGAAACTTGCAAGGCTTACAAACTTTCAAAGTCTACTCCCAAGGATGTGATGAGCTTCTTCTGGCAAGGTCACACCTCTGAAAACCTTCCAATTCAGTGTCACCAAATGGGCAGAAAATGTCCAAATACTTGGAACCTATGGGGACACTTATCCAACCCACAACACTGAGGATTGCTTTGGTTATGAAAGGTTTTTACTGATTCCATATGAATTTTAGGACGTCCTTTTCTATATCAGTGAAGAATACCATGAAAATTTTATTGACATTGCACTGAAACTCTAAGTTGCATTTGTTAGGATGGTCATTGTATAGGAAGAAAAAGAAACACTGGATATATCTAATCTCTCACAGTACATTTGGTCTGGAGTGGTAATCTGAAAAATATTCCTAAGGTTAGAAACATATGAGACTTCCTTCACACTTGTTCACACTCCTTCCAGCATCCTCATCATTTTCACATCACCTATCCTGGATCTTCTCTGAGAGCTGAGCAGAAGGGCTGACTTCACATGAGAGGACCGTGTTCAAAGGTTTTCCACAGTATAGGCCCCCAGTGAGTGTTCTACTCTTGGAAGCAGAAAACTGCATCACCAGGCTGCACACCACAGAGTGCAGATAAGAAATCTGATCTCCAAACCTTCTGGCATAGAACCATGTTTGGAATTATGGAGTCTTGTTAACATCCAAAGGGGTAGTGACTGAAGATATGCCATGCCTTTTAATGGAGCCAGCTTACATAAGTGACTGTGATTAACCTTCACAAGAGATATGCATACAGATGCTTCCTTCTACAGCCATAGAGAGATGAAAACAGACAGCACAGTAGGTTCCAGTAAAACATAAAAATGAAAACATAACAATGTGAATACCATGCAACTCAATAAATGACAAGGAAGGTATTCCAGTTTTTCTTTACATAATATATGTTATCAAACAAATTTGATCGAAAGTATTTAAGCTTATGACAAGTGGATAAATGACAAAAATACAATCCATAAACATTGCCATTTGACGTCTCACACATGGAGAGGGAATGTCCACTACAATCCTCATTCTTAAAATTCTGATATGTGAAAAATGGTCCACACTATGTAATTCTGTCCCAGCAAGGCCATCCAAGACAGAGTACACTTCGGGAAGTGTGGACTGAGCTTCTGGGAGCAGAATCAGAAATGAACTTCATGTTAATAGAGGTCATAAAGTTGATCAAATAATGAAAATATGTAGAGAAAAATGCACTCAAATAAAAGACACTTTTCTCTAAGTCCAAGTCAAATTATCTTACCATAGAAGCAGTCTCATCAGGAGTCATGAATAAATTCCACATAAATGCCTGAGTGCGGTCCAATCTTCTGTTCAGGTTAAAAATATTATGACCTCTAGATGAATATCTTAGGAGTCAGTTGTCATTTTGAGGTTTCACCCATGACAAGAAAGAATCTATATGGGAAGAAAAGTCATAAGACATGATTTTTCATGTGATAATAAGAAAATTCTTGTACCTTTTTCCTATCCCGAAAGTACCTTGCGGTATGAATCTGAGAAAGTGTGAATTTTCAGTTTCCTCTTCCAAAATGAGAGACTTGCTATGGTGTCTGCTGAGAAGTTTAGAATCTTGACCACACCAATCTTTATGCAAGGCCTTGAAATAATTATCTATTCTGAAAATCTCTAAAGCCTATATACCTACCCCATAAAGGCCAGTGCCAATTTTTAATTTCATCAGTTTTAAGGGGATCACCTTTATCTTTTTCTTCCTTATAGTCACAAGAATTGAGCCCTCCCCAGAGATCTGGTTCAAGATATCCCTTCCTTTTACAGATGCACGTAATCAGATGCTGCCACACACTGCCTGCCTTCAGCTGTTTATGACATCATCCATCTTGCTTCCTCCACACCTTCAAAACCAGCACCACATAGCTAATGCCACCAAGCTCTGCTCCCAGTTCAGGATGGAGCCTGGCCCCTTTTCAACAAACCTGTATCAGCTTCTGTGTGCTGACCATGAGAAAACATTTTTATAGGAAGTTATATTCAAGGAGATTGAATCCCTGTAAATCTAAGCTTACCTCCTAGAAGAGTTTGATGTTTACACGGCAGAGCCTCCAGGGGTGGTATTGTCCCTCAGGATACCTTTCCTATTATCACAGAGCAGCATAAGAGGGGTCACTTTAGTGATACCGAACTCCTTAATAAATCACAGTTGCCGTCTTGGCACAAGACTAATGCTCTCCTACTTTTAAATTTAATCTCTCAAAACCTTAATCATCTTTTTAAAAAATTAAACTTCATTCAGATTCTTCAGACACAGGTAGAATGAAGCCAGATTCATGGCAAAAATGTCATAACAATGATCACAAGCCCAGTGCTTGATAGAATCCTTATTCTCCTCTGAGAACTCATGAGCCAGATCTCCACTGTATGTTTTTCTCAGCATTATTGTCTTCCCACCATACTGGCCCATTATTTTCTGGACTCTTCTGCATTCCATTTATAAAACATTCCTAATGGTCCCAGAACTACATTATCATGTTTATCACAGGAACAGTGCCTCTTCTCTGCAAAAATTCTTGTCCCTTTTTCTTTTCCTAGGGCTGGAATAAAAACCTCCAATGCAAGCAAGATAAAAGGGTTTGCTTTACTCACAGATCTAAGTGATAGTTCGTCATGACTGGGAAGTCAAGGCATCACGAGCTTGTCCACTGTCAAGAAGCTGAGAACATCCAATGCATTAGCATATTCAGTGTTCCCTTTAGTCACCACATCTATTTAAAACAGGGCAAAGTGTTTCTGATTCTCGTTCCAAATGGATCCACTCTCACCATGTGATCTATTTAAGATCTCTGGAGTCTCCTGTCCAGAAAAATTGAGCAACTTTTCCTTTGTTTTAAGGTCATTTTGTTTTGAAGATGGTGCTCCAGTTACTTTACAGAAGGAATTTTTTTTTTTTTGGTCTTTTTGAGACAGGGCCTCCCTGTAGTCCCAGCTGTCCTGGAACTCAGTATGTAGACCAGGCCACCATGCTCGGCCTCCAGAATGAATTTTTTTTTTAAAGTATGTTTTCTTCTTATTTCACGTTAGTATTGAACAACTAATTGTTTCTGATTTTCTAGGACTACAAAAACAAAGACTAAGAAAATATGGACTTGAGTATCACTGACGTATTATGTCATTATTGTGCATACTTTGACAGAGAACAGTGTAACTTTGGCACCTTTGACATTCTAGATTCTTCTCATTGGTTTGTAGATGTGCCCCCGGTGTCTCTGAAACCTACTGTTTTCATTTTACAAGGATAGCAGAAATCCTGGATTAAGTCCTCTATAATCTCCTCATTTTGTTTTTTCAAATGTTTCCTTAAATGCTAGTTATAATACACTCAAGACACATTCGCAGTCACAGCACATGCATTAATGTCCCCACTCACTTTGCCATGTTCCTGTTACTTGGAATCCTAGGTTAGGAAGGACAACAATGGAAATTTACTTAAACAACTGTGGTCACAATTCTTCATTGTATATTCTTTATGTTATTTTTTGTCACAGGTTTAACAGATCATACTTTTTTTTCCAACCACATTTGGAAAATGTGTCATCCAGATGACCCATTCTCTATCTTCCTTGTCTGTATCACTTGAAGAGACAGAGTTACCATCACTTTCCAGGCAGGTCAAAATATTTACACTACTTTAGCATGGTACTAACAGAAATCAAGGAAAATCCCAAAGCTCCTGAATTAATATATACCCAGTTTCCAATCTGTTGTCACACCCAGATTCTGTGGCAATAGATCTGGAACAAATTATTTCCTCCCCATCAACAACCTATAATATGAAGATAGGGCCACTTATTACCATGAGTATGATGGTAATATATCCTCCCACAGGGATGCCATTCATAACTCCCTAGAGAAGCCAAAGTTTGAGGCTGGTTTGCCCCAGATGCTCCTCTGAGTGTCTCTGTCTCTGTGGCACATTTATCAAATGCACCTTGGTACTGACAGTACCTGAATGTTTTGTAGAAGTGGCATGGAAAATGAGTTCACAGTACAGCCAATAAGTGGTTTAGTTAAGGGACTGTCAAGTGGTCAGGAAAATTGGTATTAGAAATAGAGGATAATATTTTTTTCTGGTTTATATGCAAGAACTCCCTGCCACTGAAAGTATGAGCTCCACAGTTCTGTGTAACTGAGATTCAGTCCTGATAGCACAGACTTGAGGTACTCTTACCCACCCCAGTCTGTTGTCATGTCTGTGCTTCTGGAACTGAAGAGAAAGAAAGAAAGATACAGATAAGTGTCTCTGGGCCCTTCTGTCACAATCCCATGACCTCACAATCTCCACTGTGCTCTGAGGAAAAATTGCAGGTGGAGTCACCACTAGAAAAAGCAGCTGGACAGCCAAGCCTCACACATTTGCTTCCCTGGTAGGGTGTGTTATAACTTGAGTCAGTGGAGTGGACTCTGGTGATATTATTAACAATAATGGACAATTAATAAGTAAGGAGTTATAAGACTATTTTTTAAGGGAAAGAATAATAAATTTTTCTTCAGTAAACCATATTCAACACACAACACTACATAACCTGTAGAAACGTCCAGATAAATGGATATGGAGATTGAAAAGATTGGGCCTGAAATTAATTCTATACTCAATCACACTCTATGTTGCACTTATTCTAAAATAATGAAAGCAAAACAACAACAACAACAGCAACAACAACAACAAAATGGCACCCATAAAATATATAGACAAGATGATACAGGACAGTCCTCAAATCATTGAGTAGTAACTCCCAAAACTGTGAATAGTTGAAATTGTGAATCAAGAAACAATTGTTTGATATAGTTTCTTTTTTCTCTCTGCCTCATTTTTTTCTTTTCATCAAATCAAGAAGTTTGTTTTTCTTCAAAATAAAAACACTGGTTTGTGGATTTGAGTAGATTGTTTTTTACTCTTCCTCTAAAAAGGTCACAGTGATTTTTAACCCAAGTTTGAAATAAATATAGTTTCTGGCATAGGTAATTTGATTATTAAACAGAAGGGAAAAAGGACCCCTTGTATTACCAAAGGCAAACAAGCACAGGCTTCCAACTTGTATGTCATGAAGAATTTTGATCCATTTGGCATCCATGTTGGAGACAATATTATGAAAATGCTTGTTTTCTTGACACTTCAAAATTGATTTCTTATATCCAAATAAAAAGGAATACAACTCCTTTGAGAAAAAAAAATTAAATAGAAAGGTAAATGGTTTGTGGGCTTGTCCTACAGCAATCTGACTGATCTCTCATGGTTTTGATTCAGACTTTGAAAACTCAGGTTGCATAACGATAGATCTGAGACAGGCAGTGCCAAAGAGTGAATTGGTTTCAGGTGTCTTGTTGAAATTAAGCAAAAACCATTTAGTTCTTGCACAGACTCTAATCTAAGGCAGATGATACTTTTACAGAGAAAATGAATTTATCTCATCAGCTCATAATAACTAATATATCTATTATTACAAATATATTAAAATGAGAAACCCATACACAGATCTTAGAGAAAAATGAAATTTAGAGGTCAAGACTAAATTTATTATTTGGAAGAGTGAGAAGAGAGTTTAGAACAAAATCATTAACTCTTACATGGTAATGGTATGCAGCTGTACTTCCAGACTCTTGCCTGACAGAATAAACGTGACCTAATGTTCTAGAAGCTTGTTCCCTACAGGTGGTGGCTGTGACATTGTCATGGATCCAAGAACTATGCTTTTTAAAACAGTCAAAAAATATCAGTTTTGGAAGTACCAATAGAGAACTGAGGAAATGGAATGGAGGGTGTTTCCTCCATGAGTGCTTGTTCTGCAATCTCCCAAACATCTGTTGTATATTTTAACTTAAGATATGGAACACAGGATGAGGACAGCTAACACCTGAGATCGCAGATAGACATTCTCTTGATTTAAACTTTTTTGTCTCTTGATAATATGGTATTTAGAGTTTCAGTACCAGACGCTGGTAGAGAGGGAAATTGTTAATTATGATTTGTACATTTATTTCTATATTAGGATGAAAAAATGAATTTATAATACAGAACAGTAGAGGGACAGAGAGATCCAGAGTGATGGAAAAGAAAAGAAGTCATGTGGGAAAATTTCCATTAGGCCCTGACTCTCATTTGAAGTAAAATCAATTATAGATTGTGAGTGTTTCAAACAAGTTCAAATATGGTAAATATGGTACAGTGCAGAGGGAGAAGGATTTGTGAACTCAGTAGCATTTTGTTTTGCCCTGCCTCCCATTTCACAAGTAGTGGTTCATCTCTGGATAGAAACAACATGAACATACTTACATTCATACAATCCTGCATTCAAATCTGGCCCTGGCACTCACTGATCCATGGAGAGACTACACCCATCTACTGATGACTAAATCTCTCCACTTTGAAATGCAGCACTGAGGATATAAAGGGTGATCTGAAAGTTTTGCCAATTGATACTGTGAAGGTTACATTTAAAAAGAATAGTCATCCATTTCTGTATCCTTAAAAATGCTGCTGGGGGTGGTGGTACTGGAGAAATGGCTCAGCGGTTAAGGGCACAGGCTGCTCTTACAGAGCACCCTGGTTTGATTCCCAGAGCCCGCACTGGGGCAACTTCTGTAAACTCCAGTTTTAAGGAATCTGAAGCCCACTTCTGACCTCCTAGGGCATTGCATGATGACACAGGTGCACTTATACACATGCAGGCTAATATACTCACACACACACAATAAATAAAATATTTTTAATTCAAAAAAAAAGAACGACACTGTGACTAGTGAGTCCAAGTCTACCCCCTGGGCAAAGCCCCTTGCTTCTGCTCATCTGCTGGTCCACACCTACCACACAGTGTGGCATGGATGACTTTATTGTTGTATTTATTTCCAACAAAGACTCCAGTATATACAAAGCTGGATTCGTTGTGGACAATGATGCTTCCCAGTCTGTCTTCCTTCAATCCTGGGCTCCCAGAAGAATGGGCCACAGGACTCCTATGTGGATGAGAAGGTCCAGAGCAAAAGAGGCATCCTGACCCTGAAGTACCCATCAGGCATGGTATTCACCATTTGGGACAACATGGAAAAGATCTGGCACCACACCTCCTGGGGGCCTCTGACATGCACCCGGTGCAGCTCACTGAGGGCCCTCTGAAACCCATGGCCAATCGTGAAAAGCTGACCCAGAGCATCTCTGAGACCTTCAGTACCCTAGTGATGTGCATAACTATCCAGACTGTGCTGTCCCTTTATGCATCTGGCCCTACAATTGGCATCGTGATGAACTCCTTTGATAGGGTCAACTACACTGTGCCCATCTATGAGGGCCATGCTCTCCCACTTGCTATCTGTGTCTGGACCTGGCTGAACCGGACCTGACAGACTACCTTATGAGAATCCTGACTGAGTGTGGCTACAGCGTCACCACCTCAGTGGAGGTTTCAAATTTTGCATGTTATCAAGTTGTGTGCTACCTAGTCCTGGACGCCACTGAAGAGACGGCACAGGCTGCATCTTCCTCCTCCCTGGAGAACAGCTATGAGCTGCTGGATTGGCCTTGGCAGCGAGTACTTCCGTTGTCCTGAAGCACTCTCTTCCTGTCATCCATCCTGGCATGGAATCCTGCAGTAGCCACGAAACTACCTTCAGTTCCATCATGAATTATGACGTCGACATCGTCAAGGACCTTTATGCCAACACGGTGCTGCCCTGTGTTCCCTGGTAACAGGACGCTGAAAGAGATCAGTGCTCTGGCTCCCAGCACATGAAGATCAAGATCCTGCTCCCCCGGAGCACAAGTGCTCCGTGTGGATTGGTGGCTCCATCGTGGCCCCGCTGCCCACCTTTCAGAACATGTGGGTCAGCAGATAGGAGTATGACCAGTCCTGGTGAGTTGAACCCTTCATCGTCCAACTGAAAATGCTTCTAGGATGAATGACACTGAGTGAGGTGTTATAGGGTTTCTTGTCAAAACCTAGGTTGGAGAGAGAGAGAGAGAGAGAAAGAGAGAGAGAGAGACACAGACAGACAGACAGACAGAGACACAGACAGAGACACAGAGAGACAGAGAGAGACAGAAAGAGACAGAGAGAGACAGAGAGAGAGAGAATATTTTATAATGCTTTTCTTCTGGGGAGATGACTGGAAACTGCTACATTTTTGTCAAACTGAACAGTTTTCATTGGACATTTATTTTCTTTCAAAAAAAGTTTTTATTGAGATTTCATGAATTTCATGTAATAGGTTTTAGTCTAATTTAGACTGCCCTTCCCCCTCCCCATCTCGCATAACCCCCCAACCAGATTTCAGTTATTCTGCTGTATGCATTTAGTCCTATGGGGTCAAGCATTTCTAGTCAGGTGTCCCTCAGTGCAAGTTCATTCACTGAACAGCAGATCCTGATCCTAAAGAAGGAACAATTGGAAAATGATTATTGTGGAATGAGAAAGAGTAATTTTTTTTAAAGTTTGAACAAAAATGATCTCTTTTTAGGTACTTTTGACTGAGTATTAAAACCTGAAAGGGTAGTGGTGATAGTAGTCAGTTGGAGCAAGCACGCCCAAGTTCTCCAATGAGGAAGGACTTTGTTTTTTTAAAAATTAGTTATTTCAAGTATCTCTCAGCCTCCCGAAAGTAACCCCCTCTCCCCAAAGGAAGATGGCCCAGTCTACACCCTGAGTTCAAGCAGGGAGGACAACAGCATGAGAAGGTTAATGTGTCAGGCACCAGGGATTTCCTATACACTGACTTCAGACCAGTTTAATAAAAGTGCACACCTTATAAATGGGAAAGGAGAAAGAACAGTTGTGGGCTTATAGACAGAAACATTCCTGTATCTGACTTTTGATGTGGGTGCTGGGAATTCAAATCCAAGTACTTATGTTAAACAGTGAGTTGTCTTACTTACAATTCATTTCCCCACTCCTTCCTGGTTTAATATTATAATGTTGTACATAAGTGCACTGTAGAAATTTTGGGTAGTGGAATAAAGTCACAGAAAACCATAAGATTGTTCTCTCTCTCTCTCTCTCTCTCTCTCTCTCTGTGTGTGTGTGTG
>NW_008329347.1:104272-104720 GCF_000622305.1 Nannospalax galili
CAACTCAAAGAGAGGTTTCCTTTGCCTGACACTGTGACTTTTGTTTATCCTTCAACTATAGACATGCACTCATATAAATATATATTGTGTATGTAGTCTTCTCTTATGAAATATTTCATTTCTTTGTTTTTTTTCAAAGTGCCTAAGTATTATTTATCTCTCTCTCCTCTTTCTCCCTTTACACAGCCCTGTTTCCTCCCACCCCAGTTAGAGTGCCACATTTTCCCTTTTCTCCCTTTGATAATTCTTGTGTTCGACCATCCCACCCCCACCCTCTTGAGCTCCTTCTTCCCCTTTCTGCCCATGCTTCCTTCCTCTTTTCCTAGTTCCTGAGGTTTCTTCACAATATATAATCACATCTAAGGATTTTACATAATTTTTACTATATTCTAAATAAGCATTTTTAGTTCAGAGAAAAGTATAGCTCTCAACTTTCATCAAAGATGCT
>NW_008329347.1:105506-109918 GCF_000622305.1 Nannospalax galili
CTGTGTTAATTAGTTTTCTCAGCATATTGCAGGTGAATTGATCATAGAAACTGCTAAATTATGAGATTATAGTTGTGTTTCTGAAGGGAATTGCCCTTTAAAGAAAGCCTACTAATTTTGGACAGAAAAAAGTATAAATTGTTAAAATACATAACTGCTTCTATAGCGGTCAAAACAGCTTTACATTTTTTACCACATAATTGTTCAACTAGGAGATCTCCATTAATTGTAGAAGTTAGATGTATGGGCAGTTATGATAATCACCAGGCAAAGAGTTAAAGGAAGCTGAGAGCATCAGGAACCAAACTCTGAAGTTACCAAGGTGGACTCAGGATTACAGAGCAATAAGAATTAACTCTAAGGTACATGAGCCCTTTAGGAACACCAAGAACCCCACTTTCCATTGCCAGCTTTATTAACAGATAAAGTAGGAGTACTCCTGACTCCTGTTAACTGAAATAAGATATTTAAAACAGATAAAGATTTTGCTGATTCCTATTCTCTGAATAGGAGCATGAGTCCCAATGATGTCAAAAACCAAGTGCTCCCATGCTAAGATGTGAATCCATTATTCAATCAGGAGAGACATTGTCCTGTCTGTGCTCATGGAACTGAAGAGGAACTAGGGTTGGCATGCACAGCAGCCTCCCTGTCCCCTTCTACAATACCTTCAAGTAACCTTTCAAAAATCTCTTCAACTGAAAAAGTAACAGTTGCAAATGATAATGGTAGAGGGAAGGCCATCCAGCCTTGTACCACTGCTTCTGTGGGGTTTGTGTCATGGCTTTAGATGGTGGGAGTGGTACTGCTCCCCTGTTGGCAGTGGTAAGTGATAACATCCTCAGGCTCCAGACAGTTTTGGTGAGAGTGAGACCAATCGCTGATCCACTGCCAATGAACCTTGCTGGGATCTCAGTCTTCTAGTGGCATACTGCACCGATGAGGAGTTTAGGAGATTGTTCCTTGTATTGTTTCTGCTAATACCAGGCTACCTGATCCCCAATGCTCTGACTGACCTTGTAAGTGATGGTGACTTTGTGAGATGTGACTCACATAATGTGACTCACAGAGATACAGACAGAACCTCTGCAGATGTCACATGTCACACCTGCAATAGCAAACATACAACAAATATACATTGAATAATTTTGTTTCACAATAACTATCCTTAAAAAAAAACATACAACACTGTCCATATACAGCTGCAATATCACCACTGCTGGCCTTCTTTACTTGAAAGCCAGAGCAGCATAAAACCTAGGAGCTGAGAGTGGGCCATCATATCCATGCTGGGTCCTGACTGGGATGAACTTCTCAGTGTGTGAACAGTTTATTATAAGGCCTCAAGGCACTGTACTGAGTCCTGTACATATGCTTAAAAGGAGTGGCAAATCTTTGCCGCAGCTGGAGGATTTTTATTTTTTTATTTTTTGTTGAACTTTTGTACATTTCATGTAACAGTTCTTAATGAAATTTAGACCCCTCCCCTATCCATATGCCCCCTCACCCCACTGGACCTCATGTATTCCACCATACATGCTAACTCCCATCTAATCAAGCGTTTGTGCCCAGATGTCCTTGTGTGCAGATTTATCCACTGGAATATAGTCAGCCTATGTAAGGATTCCTCTCCCTCACCCAGTAGTAATCAACTCCAATAGTTCCCAGACTAGGGCTGACCCATCACCCATTTCCCTCGTTCCACTCTGGGCCTTTGTGTGATTGTGTTTGCATGAGCCCTGTGCTCAATAACACCATTGCTGTAAATTCACATGTGCAAGCTTACAGTAGACTGAAATCCTCACTTCCCTGTGTTCATGGACCAACCCTGGTTCTTACACCCTTTCTGCCGCCTCCTCCACAATGATCCCTGACCCGTAAGTGATAGATATTTGATATGAGTCCTATTCACGGACACACACTCTTCAATCTCTAATTCTTTAAAATTTGGCCAGTTCTTATCTTTTATGTGCACCCCACACTGCTGTATAAGGAAGCTTCACTAGTGAGAGTTGAGGGATGCACTAATATTTTCTCTCTCTCAATTCTGCTTTGATCCATGAGTCCTAAGTGTACTGGTTTCACCGTAGTTATGGCATCTATGACTGGGCATCTCTCCGATGTATATTCTCTGTGTTGACCACTTGTGGGATTCTGCAGTAGCCTCCATCTGTTGAAGAAAGAAGCTTCTTTGATGAGTAGTGTACGGTATATGTGTCTGTAAATATAAGGATCCACATGTAGCAAATGGTAAGAAAATTCATTTCTCTCAATATGACAGAGATAGGGTTTTCTCTGGGTATGGCATCTCCATCCATGTGTATTTGGCTGTGTTTACAGTGCCACATATGAGTTCACTCCCATTGAGAGGGCTTTAAGTTCAATAGGATACCTGTGGATTGCCCCCTGATAAGAGTGCCACTGCTGCACCTATAGAGGAAGTTTGCTGTGCTAGACTTAGGTTGGACCATTGATTGATTTTCTCCCTTAGCAGCTTTCTTAGTATCCCCAAGAACTATGAGAGGTAAACTTCAGATAGAAGGCTTCCAGTTTAGGTCCTCCTCCATTGCTCCAAGTCCTGTGTCCAAAATATGTCCTGTCTTTAGCAATAGGATCTTGTCTTCCAGTTCTGGAAGATAATTAAGAACTCTGGTAATAGTGTTGTTTTGGGAGTCTCTTGGACCACTCTTATCAAGTCCTGGAAAGGAGGTCTCTTGTCTGGCAATTTTGTTCCTTGCCCTAGAGCCCTCAACATATGCACTAATGTTCAGACACATTTGGAGGCAACACATTTCCCTCTGGCTTCCCTAGCCTCGCCATGATTCATTCATTTCTTCTCTATTTTGCCCCCCCTCAATCTGACCTCCTTTCTCCCGCCTGAGTCCAATAGTCCTCATTATCCCTCCCCAATAACACCTGCCTACTGCCATCCCCCTATCCTAAGTTCCCTTCTGACCCACTCTGGCATCTTGCTTGTCCTGCCCTCCTCCCCTTCCAGACTAGCACTCCCCTTTTCCCCCACTTCCCCCTGGTGATATCTGTTCCCCACTATCACCTTCTTTTGAGTTCTTTCTTTTTCTTTATCTCTGTGTTCCTTTCCATTTACCTTTCTCCTGGTGCTACATAAGGATATGTCCTCACATATAAGTGATTGGTACTGTGATCCACAGATGAGGGAGAACATACATCTCTTGGATTTATTTTAGCCCATCTCAGAGACATCACAGGTCAAGCATTCCCTAGGTCTCCAAGATAGACAAAAAACAGCACAAGGCTGATATGATGCCATGAGTAATCAGATATCTTTAGAACTTCCTGTTCCTATAGAGGGTATTCTGTCCCATTTCCATCATGGATAGTGCATATACTACCAAAGCACTCCAAGATATTTGAAAAAAATATTTGCTCCTTTCTTTGGTGCCTAAACATATTTTTAAATCTTGCTGTTTATTACGATTTTTTTGTTACTATTAGTTCAACTTGGAAAAATAGGAAGTCATGATTTCACAGAAGGAGCAGTCCTGTCACCTCGATCTGGACGCATTTTTTTCCATTTTAACTGAGTGAGTTCCATCAAAGGCAACCAAAGCCAGGTATTTTCTTATTTCCATTGTGTGAGTTTGGTTTCCCTTCCTAGCACTGGTTGCAGTTATACAGCATTATTCAAATGATCCTTATATGTCTCAGATTAATGCTCCTGACCTCTCTCTTCCTGACACAAAGAATTGTCTCTAGTAAGTGCTCACTGGACTTTTGAATGCTCTTTGGTAATTGTTATATTGTATCATCACCAAATCTGTTCTAGTTCCTAAGAAAACCCAGATCCCTATGGCTGTGTTTAGGCTAGTGGAGACCAAGTACCTCGAATAGAGAACATTTTAGGAATGAGTATGGAAGATTTATATTTACCTATGGCTGCCAGAATAGGGTCCATTAGCTGTCTACACATGTGCGTAATAATATGCTCAGGAAGGATGGCCAGGATACATGAAATGATATCAGAGTTCTTATGCACATAGGTCCACAGATGATGACAGGAGTGTTTCATATCCACTGCTCCCCCCCAAAGAAGCAGGAATGACTCAAGCATTTCTTTACAGTTTATAATGGATTCAATCCCACTTTTAGTGAACCTGCTGAAAGGCCTTTACTGCCCATATTCATGTTCTCTTTGAACTTTCTCCTTCTATGAGGATTTTCTGAATCCTCTCAATAAATATGCTGACTATACTGGAGTAAAAAATCTAAGGTACTCAATTTTTAAAAATGTACAAATTCTGATTCCTAGAGGATATCTCTGGTCTGAATTGTTGCCAATATTCCTATATGGATATGTTAAAATTAAATGTTTTGGTGAATGGGTAGAAAATCTATTAAATGGAGCCCTCAGTATATCCCACCCTGTCCAGAAA
>NW_008329347.1:110182-111961 GCF_000622305.1 Nannospalax galili
TTCAAGAAATACATCATCTCACTTTCTCCTCTCTTTCTCCTCACTCTCTCTCTCTCTTTCTCTCTCTGTATACATGATACTATTAGTGCAGAAAATCATAAGTACTTTTTCTAAAGTGATAGGTAAGAAAAGAAAAACTCTCCCGACAGAGCTTGGGTTCTGAAGCTATGCCTCCTGTGACCTCTAGGAGGAGATGTGATCCTTTGCATCCATCAGTAACTGGAATGTGGAGACCTTGGGATGTCATCTGAGAACTTAGTTGATCTGGAGATCAGTGAAGAGCAGAGATTTTAAATATATAGTGTTTCATATATTAAGATAATGTCTGTTTGGGGAGTTTCTTGGACTATCCTGACAAAGAATTCAAAGTACAGTTTTCCTTCTGTGGCACCTGGATTTTTATGAGAGAGCCTTCAGTCACACACACACACACACACACACACACACACACACACTCACACGAGACAGATAGATGTTAGATATGGTAGAAGATAGATAGATAGATGATAAATAGATAGGTGATAGATGATAGATTGTAGATGATAGATAGATATGGTACAAGATAGATGAAAAATGATAGATGATGACAGACAGATGACAGATAGATAGATAGATAGATAGATAGATAGATAGATGATAGATAGATATAGATAGATGATAGATAGATAGATAGATAGATAGATAGATAGATAGATAGATAGATAATAGATAGATCTGAACCTTGAATAGATAGATAGATAGATAGATAGATAGATAGATAGATAGATAGATAGATAGATAGATAGATAGATAGATAGATAGATAGATAGATAATAGATAGATCTGAACCTTGATGGGACTCTGTACTGAAGGTTTGATCCCCTACAGATCAGGAGTTTAGGAGTTGTCCCTGGTTTCTGCTGATACCAAACTAACTATTTACTAATGTCCTGACTGGCACAGCAAGTGATGGTGACTCTGTCGCCCAAAGATGAATAAGAAGGATGGAAATTGAGTCATCTGGATATCATGTCTCACACCTGAGACTGGAAACGTAAATCAAGTATGCAGTATTAATCACTTTTCAAATGACTTCTCTGAAAAACCATACAGCATTCATAGGACTTGGACTGAAAAATTAAATAAAGAACACCTCCACATCTCTTTACCTGCAAACCAGAAAAGTAGCAGGCCAAGCAGCTGAGCAGGATGCCTCATGTCCATTAGGTGTCTTGAATGTGAATGACTATTTCCCATGGTGTGAACAACCTATTAAGAAGTCCTTGGAGCAGTGGACTCTGACTGAGCACATGCAAATCAGTTGGTTTTGTAAAGGCGGTGCACAGCTGCTAGAGTGGTTTGGGCTAATCTCAGAGTCTCAGCACAAGCCCAGGAGTCCCACTGTTTGAGAAGATAAAAAACAAAAAACAGGGGCTGGAGAGATGGCCCAGCAGTTAAGAGCACTAACTGCTCTTGCTATGGACCTGGGTTCAATTCCCAGCACCCACATGGTGGCTACGAACCATACTTAACTCCAGTTGCAGGGGAATCAGAAGCCCTTCTGATCTCCACAGCATTGCATGACAAGGGTGCACTCACATACATGCAGGCAATACACTCATACACATAAAATAAAAATAATAAAATATTTGGAAAAAAACAAAAAACAAACAAAGAAGCACAAAGATTTGTCTGTGGAGGATATGCACTTCTCCCTGGGTCAAGAGAACATCTGCTAATTTCCATCAAGGAAAGTGGCTGTCCTGAAACAATCCCGGAAATATGAACAACTCACAACTC
>NW_008329347.1:112358-113499 GCF_000622305.1 Nannospalax galili
TGATCCTGCTCTTCTAAGCGGTATATTTAACAAATTCACTTTCACTAGAAAAATAAAGTTTGTGTTTGGTTTTCTTTTTTAAAATATGTAAAAAAATCATTGTTCTTTTATGTCACTCTGGATCACCAAATCTGACCAAAGAAACAAAGCTATAATTTCTGAAACTATCTTTTAATAACAGGGCTGAAAATCAGGGAGTAAATTTTCTAATAGTAAAGATTCTATAGGTTCTATTCAAGAAATAAAGTGTAGTGCACAGTTTAATCCTAGCACACAGGAGGCAGAGACAGGCAGATCTGAGATCCAGGCCAACTGTTGCTACAGGAAGACCCTGTCTTTATTTATCTATCTATTTATGTATGTTTGTACATATGTACGTATGTATGTATGTATGTATGTATGTATGTATGTATTTACTTATTTATTCTTTTTGAGACAAGGTCTTCCTGTAGCCCCTGCTGGCCTTGAACTCACTATGTAGACCACGTTGGCCTTGAACTCAATGCGATATGCCTCCGTCTGCCTCACGGGTGCTGGGACTAAAGGATTGTGCCACCACTCCCAGTGTCCCTGTCTTTAAAAAAAAAAAAATGAAAGACAAAATAAAATAAGTAGACTGAACACCATTCTGTGAGCACCATCTCACCTCTCAGGCCTGCACTAGCTCTCCAAAGTTGGGTGACTTTACTGCCCTCAGCCCTCTGCGTCTGACATTCTGACTCTCAAGCCAGCTTGGGTCTCATGCATGCCCCAGACCTTTTAGATTCCCCAGCTGAGTGAGTTCCCTCACCCTAGCTCACTGTACCCCTATCCCATCTCTCAGGCCTGATCAGGTATTCCAGAAGCCTGCCTTGCTCAGAAGTTTGAGCTCCTCCAGACCTTGAGTTCCGTCTACCCAGCATTCCTGTGTGTGCTCTAATTATTCAGTTTTATGCATCTGCCATACCTGTGAGTCCCACCAAAACAGTAAGTGCTTTTACACCTGTGAGATTTCAGTCTTGCTTATCTTTGCACAGATTCAGCTGCTTCCTGAACACTCTAGACCCATGAGTAGCCCCCATTTCCTGGCAACATAGGATGCATACATCATATATATATATATATATATATATATATATATATATATATATATAGAGAGAGA
>NW_008329347.1:113933-118276 GCF_000622305.1 Nannospalax galili
AGCCTTCTAGAGTAATCAGCTGCCTGTAGTTCTTTGGTAAGATTGGGGCCTGCTGCCCATTTCTACAGTTGTATGCTGAGCTTTTGTCTACTTGACTTTCCATGGGTTTTGTGCATGCTGACATTATTGCTATAATTTCATGTGAGCAAGATTCCAGGAGCCTGTTAGACTATTTCTGGAAGGTCATGAACTTCCTCCCTGCCTATTACAATCTTGCCTCTCCCTCATCCACAAAGATCCCTGAGTCCTGGGTGGATGAGTTTTACTATAGGAGTCCTTTACAAAGACCCACACTCTGCAGACCCTTATTCCCTATACTTTGGCCATTTCCCTCCTTTCCTCTTCATGGCCCTTTGTTGCATAAGGAAGCTTCGTTGATGAGAGCTAAGAGTTACATTAGTATTTTCAATCCCTTTTCCTACTGTTAGGTGAGCTTTAGGTGTAGGGGTTCCATTGTAGATTTGTCACGTAGGGTTGGGCAAGTCACAGTCTCTGTGGATAACCAGTTGTGAACTGTAATAATCTGTGTCTGTTGCAAAAGAAGCTTCTTTGATAAGCGATGACTGGCATACTTCTCTGTAAATATAAGGATCCATACTTAGTACATTTACCTAGGGATGTGACAGTCTTGGGGTTTTCTCTAAGATGTATTACCATCAATGTGTGTTTCCCTATGTTTACTGCACCACACATGAGTTCCTTCCTATTAATGTGGTTTAAGTCCAATTAGGTAGGTTTTGTTCATCCCCCAGGTAAATGTGCCACTACAGCCCCAATATACTTTTATGTGTCCAACATTGTAATAGATACTAGGACTTAGAATTGAGGTTGGATCATCAAGTGATGTTCTCCTTTAGTGGATTACATAGTGTTCTCTAAATCTATGAGAACTAGTCTTCATGGGAGGTGGCTTCCAGGTCAGTTCCAACTACATTTCTTCAGATCTTGTGTCTGAACTATGTCCCAACTTCAGCAATAGGGTCTTCCCTCTTGTGAATGTTTTGAGCTGCCCTGAAAAACATCTCAAAGGGAGGTTTCTCATGTCTCGCCCTGTTTCTAGTTAAATAGCCTTCACCTATACACATGGACTCATATAGATATATCATATGTGCAAGTTTTGAAAATACATTTTCCTTCAGTTTTCTGCAGCAGCTAAGCATTATTATTTCTCATTCTCACTCCCTGTATAAACTTCCGTGTTTTTTCCCCAGTTAAAGTACCCCCACTTTCCCCATTTCACCTTTGATAATACCTGCCTCATATGATCCCCCACTCTTGAGTTTGTTCTTCCTCTCTACCCCCATGGATCCTGGTAAAAGCTTCCCACTCTACCCCAACTTAAATATCCACATTTTACCCGTTTTACCCTTAGTAATACCGTTCTCCTACTATTCTCTCTCAGATTCCTTCTTTCCCTTTACTTCCCTTTTCACTTTCCATTTTCCTGGCTCCTGCTGTTACATCAGGATATATGCTCACATATAAGGATTTGGTGCTAGGATGAACAAGTAAGGGAGAACACATGTCATTTATGTTTTTGAGTTTATGCTACTTCACGTAGTATAATTTTTTTCCAGTTTCATCCATTCATATGCAATTTTCATGATTTCATCATCTTCCATTACCACTGAGTAGAACTTTATTGTATAAATAGACATTATCATTATGCACTGGTCAGTTGAAGTATTCTTAGGTTACTTCTATTTCTTAGCTACTGTGAAAAGAGCAGTGACAAACATGGATGTACAAGTATCAATGGAGTAGGACATGTCTTTTAGGTAAATGCCAAATAGTGGTGTAACTGATTCGCATATGGCAGGTTCATTTTAATTTTTTGAGTTCTCCATACTGCATTCCATAATGGCTGCACAAGTTTGCAATCCTACCAAAAGTGAATTAGTGTTCCCCTTTCTCCTATATCCTCTCCAATATTTGGTATCATTTTTTTCTCTTGATCTTAGCCAATCAGACTTAAAGCAGTTTTAATTTGCATTTCCCTAATTATTAAGGATGATAAACACCTTTTAAAGCGTTTCTGAGCCATCTTTTTTTCTTCTTTTGAGTACTCTTTGTTCAGATACAAAGTCAATCTGCTAGTTGAGTCATCTGTTTTCTTAATTCTTTGTTTTTGTTTTTATTTATTTATTTTTGAGTTCTTTATAAACACTGGATGTTAAGCCTCAGTCAGATGTGTCACTAATGAATAATTTTTCCCACTCTGTGGGTTTTCTTTTCACTCCTTGGTTGTTTCTTTTGCTCTGCAGAACTATTTATGTTTAATGAGGTCCCATTTGTTGATTCTTGACCTTGTTTCCTGAGCAACTGATGTCCGGTTTAGAAATGCTTCAACCTATATCTTGGATTGCCTATGTTGTCTTCTGACAGTTTCAGAGTATCAGGTTTTACATTGATGTCTTTGATCCACTTGGTGTCCACTTTTGTGCAAAGTGAAAGATAATGGTGTAGTTTAATTCTTCTACAGGTGGTGATTCAATTTTGTCAGTGCCATTTGTTGAAGATGCTGTCTTTTTTCCAGTGTGTTTTCTTGGCAATTTTGTCAAATATCAGCTGGCTGAAAATTGAATGTATTTGTCTTTCAGTCTTCAATCATGTTACATTTACCTATGTCTTTTGTTTTGTGCAAATACTGTGCTGTTTTTATGACTAAAGCTTTGAAATACATTTTGGGGTCTGGTACAGTAGCCCTCCTTGTGTCACTCATTCTGTTTTGGACTACTTTGTCCACCCTGGTTCCATTGGAATTCCACATGAACTTAAGGATTATTTTTTTCTAATTCTGTGAAGGAATGTCATGGGGATTTTGATTGGGATTACATTGAATCTACGTGTATATTTCTTTAATGTGATGGTCATTTTTACATATTTACCTTTCCAGTCCATGAGCATGGGAGATCCTTCCATCTCTTGGTGTCTTCCTCAATCTTTCTTTAAGGTTTAAAATTATCATGGCAGAGATGATTAATGTCATTGGTCAGGTATATTTCTAAAAATTTTTATACTATTTTAGGGTTTCCCATGTATCATTTTTCAATTTCTTATTATTTAGTTATGGAATGGCTACTGATTTTGTAGATTGATTCTGTAACGAGTCACTTTGATGAAAGTGTTAATCATTTTTAGGAGTTTTGTGGTGTCATTTTTTTGAGTCTCTTATGCATAAGATCATATCATCTGCACATAAAATGATTTGACTCTTCTTTCCCAGTTAGTATTCCTTTTATTTTCTTCTCTTGTTTTCTGCTTGAGTTTCAGTTTAAAAGCTGTCCTCTTGATCAAGGAAGCCATGGAGACCCCATGAAATGGACTTGAAAGTTTTCCAGCCTATAAAAAGGAGGGTCAACACAGAAGAATCATTTCCTCCATACTTCCAAGTGAAGCCAGCCATGGGCAAGCAGGAACTTTGACTTATCATCACATAGATGGAACTGTTAAAAGAAAGGAGCCAGGGGCTCCTCCCAAGCCCCTGTGACACCTGAGGAACAGAGTAAAAATAAATTGGTTTATCTGGGCCAACTGCATGGTCTTAAACATGCAAAATGAAAATATAACCAAAGATTATAGAATCAATATAATTCTTTAGGAGTCTATGTGTATAGCTAAAGGAGCAACGCCAGACAGAAGATACCTTCCTTTGAGTTGTTGGCCAGTGTGGCCCAAGGGACTCCCAGACAGTAAACCAACATAGAACTGGAAAAATGAACAGCAGACCCCAATCTTGTCTAAAGGAATATTGGCAACTGGTTGCTGCTAAATGAGAAAGAGCCAATCTTCCTAAAACAAGGAACTCTAGACAGGAATATTAGATTCAATGATTGAACAAGCACTTGGAAACAGCTGGGGGTGCCGACAACACAGTGGATAGTAAAAGGGATGGCAGAGTATATGGGCTTCAGTGGGAGGGGGACTATGGGAGGGTGACATTTGGGATGTGGGTATATAGATGAATAAAATTGGGATATTCTATATGAAATACACACAAAAAATCAACAAATGAAAAGATAAGTTATATTTGAGAGAGAGGCATAAAAATTTCCTTCATGTTAATGAGTAGAGGTGAAAAACATTACCTTTTAAATCTATCTAATCATTTTATATGCATGCTCAGCTGCCAAAGATCTGAGAAAGTAAGAGACTGTAACTAGCAATAATCAGATACATAGAGATTCGAGACACATGTGACAACATCTAAGTGTTAGTAGCATTAAAAATGAGTTTTTCTGTATGAAATAGTATATTTTAAAATGTAATGGAGTGTCCCCGACCACTTTCCTTCTCGCCGGCAAGAACGACGTGGGAGGACAAGTCAGGATCCTTCTGCAGCA
>NW_008329348.1:0-670 GCF_000622305.1 Nannospalax galili
TAGATGTGGCAAAAGTAGTTTTTTTCTCTAGGATCTATGACATCTCCAGCCATATATTTTACCATGTTTATATACTTCACATGAATTCCCTCCCATTGAGTGTACCTTAATTTCAATTAAACGTCTGTTGATCCCCCACAAGATGAAAGTGTCACTACCATACTAATAGCAATAAACATTTTCCTTATTCTTTTGAGTTTCATCTTTTGAGAACTCTCTGCTTAACTCCTTGCCCCAAGTTTTAATTGGGTGGTTTATTATTATGAATTTTTAGTTGGTTTGTTTATTCTAGATATTAACCGTCTGTCAGAAGTTTGGCTGATACAGTTTCTTCCCATTGAATAGGTTGCCTCTTCATTCAAATAATGATTTATTCTTCTGTGTAGGAGCTTTTTAGTCCTATGAGGTCCTATTTGTTGATTGCTGAACTTAATGCCTGCACTGTCTTTTTCAGAAATTCTGTTCCTGTGACGTTAAGTTCCACTGCATTCACAACACTCCCCTCTATCAGTTTCAGGGTATCAGGTCTTATGAGGAAGTCCTTGATATACTTGGAATTGAATCTTGATCATGGTGACATATAGATATCTAATTGTATTCTCCTATATATAGCTATCCATTTGACCAGTACCATATACTGTAAATGCTGTCTTTTGTTCAAGGTGCGTTT
>NW_008329348.1:899-1227 GCF_000622305.1 Nannospalax galili
TATGTGTCCATATGAGATTTGAGATTCTTTTTTCAACTTCTGTGAAGAACTGCATTTGAATTTTAATAAGGATTGCATTGAATCTTTAGATTGCTTTTGGTAGGATAGCCATTTTCACAATATTAATCCTACTGATCCACGAACATGGTAGATTTTTAAATCTTCTGCTAACTTCCTCAATTTCTTTCTTCAAGGTCTTAAAATGTTTATCTTTCACTTCTTTGGCTAGATTTGTTCCAAGCTAGTTTCTGTTTTTTGAGGCTATCATGAATTTGATTTTTCCACTGATTTATTCTCAGTAAGTTTCTTGGTTGTGTATAGGAAGGTT
>NW_008329348.1:2531-3295 GCF_000622305.1 Nannospalax galili
ACATTCAGAGGTATATGGTAGTTTCCATGAGTTTGTGTACTTTTTTCCATTTTCTCTTTTTGTTGTGTCCAACTTTACTCCTTTGTGGTCAGATAGGATACAGGATGTTATTTCAAACTTTAAAAATTTTTTGAAACTTCCTTTGTGTCCTGATATTTGGTTGATTTGGAAAAAATTCCATTAATTGCTGAGAAGGAAATATATTCTTTGGTGTTTACGTAGAATGTTCTGTAAATGTCTGTTAGGTCCATTTTGATTTATGATGTCATTTAACTTGCAAGTTTTCTATGTAGTTTTTGTATTGATAACCTGTCTGTTGATGAGAATGGGATCTGGATGTCATCCACTATCACTTCCTTTGAGTCATTATGTGATTTTAGATCTCATAATATTTCTTTTATGAAATTGGGTGTCCTGTGTTTGGTGCATAAATTTAGGATTACATAGCCTCTCAGCGGATTTTTTTTAATGACTATGAAATGTCCATTCCTATCTCTCCTGACTAGTTTTAGTTTGAAGTCTATTTTAACATATACCAGAATAGCCACATCTGCTTTTTTCTTAGCTCCATTTGATTGGAATGCCTTTTGCCATCCTTTTATTCTTAAGGTGGTGTCTATTTTTAATGGTCAGTTTTGCTTTTGGAGCTAGAAAAAGGATATGATCCATTTCTAATCCAGTCAATTAATCTGTATCCAGTTATTGAGAATTAGGACAGTTAACATTAAGAGTTATTTCTCACCAATATTTATTAAATCCTGTTA
>NW_008329349.1:0-233 GCF_000622305.1 Nannospalax galili
AGATATCACTTTGCCACTTTTTAAATTCAAGAATTATTTTTTTATCGGATTTTGGCAGTGTTCATAAATTTATTTTGATCACATTTAGACACTTCCCCTATCTGCACCACTCTTAATGCTCCCACTTCATTTCATGTACTCTGTCATATACATTAAAGCCTACTTAGTCAAGTTCGTGTCCGGAAATGCCCTTTGGTGTGGTTCAATCCACTGCAGCTTTGTAAACCTATCTA
>NW_008329350.1:0-234 GCF_000622305.1 Nannospalax galili
TGGGAATACCTGGGGAAATAGGGACAGGGGAAGCTGTCTTATTCCTTGAAGTATTTTATGTTTAAGATAATGATTGTCATATTTCCCCTGATAGACTAGTAGGAGAGTTTGGAAGCCAGGGTTGTCAAGGAACAATTACTGTAGCATGTGAAGTGGAAGGGGAAGAACCAACGATTCGGGTTCGTGGCCATACAAAAGGCGGGAGGTGTGGACAAGTTTAAGGGCTAGCATAGC
>NW_008329351.1:0-413 GCF_000622305.1 Nannospalax galili
TGGACTGACCTGAGATCCTGGCTGTGGCCGTGCCATGCAGGGATGCAAAGGTAGATGGGATGAGAAGAAGCCCCAAGATTTCCCAGGGAGTGGATTGAGTAGCTGCGTTGTAGTGGATGCAAAGTATCAGGGAGAGGAAAGGTAAGCCTCAGAGCCCCAGAAAGAGGCTGCCAGGCCCAGAAAGAGGCTGGCGGGTATTGCAGGACCAGGGAAGTACAGGGAGGTGAGAATGGCGCAGGGTCCAAACTAGGAGTAGAGAACAGTGGGGGAGATGGAAGGGTGAATGAGGCTGGTGGAGTCAAGGTGTGGAGGGTTCCATGATAGACTTACCCCAAGTGAGGCCTGAGGGTAGGAGAGCAGGCCAGGAGAGTTAGGCGGTGGTGCAGGTCCAGGGAAGCAGAGAGAGGTGAGGG
>NW_008329352.1:0-6525 GCF_000622305.1 Nannospalax galili
CCATTGATCCACGCATATGGGAGGTGTTGTGTCCCACATTAGCCTGATAGGCGGTGGCTTAGGCAGTGCAGCAGTGGCCATTAGAATTGGGGCTGAGGGTGGGGGGCATTGCAGTCATCATAGGCTTTGTCATTGGTAGTTAGAACAACCTCTATATTGTGGAGGATATCTCTCCCCCACAGGTTATGGGGAAGCCCTGCAGCTAGCTCCTGTATTGCCATCTGGGTCAGTCCAGACCATGGGACGTTGGATCTGTTAATTATTTTGTAAGCCCCCAACACCTTGTATAGGGGGTCCAGGCTTATGGTGCCAATGAGACAAGGCTTCTTCCTGTCTGATTACAGTAATATCAGCCCCTGTATCAATTAGGCCTTTAAACTTATGGCCATCTAGGGAAAGTTGCATCCTAGGCTTATGCAAATCATAATGGACATGGGCGGTGTATTCCCTTACTTCCTCTCTTTGGGGTGGGGCTGAGAGGTGCCCTGTTGCCCATTTAAAGACACCTTTTGTATGGATTTACCATCTGCATCCACCTTAGACCTGTATGGGTTTAAGATCTTCATCACCTTGCCCAGTGAAAGCCTTTGCAGCATCTCGGTTATTGTGAAGGGGAAACCTGGCTCCTTTTGGCCTCTTTCATGATCTTATTAGGACAGGTACGTGACCAATGGCCCTTTCCCCCACAGGCCGAATATTTGCCTTTGTCCATCTCGGCCTGTGGCTGATGAGCAGCCATTGCCTTAGCAAGGCTGTGGCATGGGCCCGAGTGGTCCCCATATCTCAGAAGGCCAGAATCGATTCAGAGACATCCTTGTGTCTAACGGGTCCTATGGCAAGGCGACACTCTGTAGAGCAGCCTTCATATACACGATCCTTGAGCAAGGCTTCAGCAGCTCCCTGATAACTAATCTTTCTATTTATACTTTGTGGCATCTCTCAACAAAATCAAAGAAAGACTCACCTAGTTTTTGTATCAATTTAGTTAATTTCGTATCACCATGAGTCTGCATACTTTGAAAAGCACGAAGTGATCCTAGCCATACTTGTTCAAAGTAGTGGGGAGGTCCCTGTGCCTGAGCTTGGAAGGGTCTCAAAATTGCCACATCCTACTAGAGCATCAATTCCAATGTTTTGGATGTTGGCATTTCAATTATGCTCTGCCTGTTGTTCACATTCATCTTGGTAAGCAGCTTTCCATGAAAGGAAATTGCCTCCCAGGAAGCAGGCATGGTGATATTCTGCCAATCATAGGGGGTATTGGCTGAATGACTGATTGTATCTAATAACTGACCAAACCAGGGGGAATGAATGTCATCCTCAACTGCTGCCTTATGCAGGTTCCTTAAGGTATCATGAGAATATAGACAACCCCAGACTTTGGGGTTGGTTCTGTTGTTCCTGATTGATGGTAACCGGGAAGAACTGTAGAAAATCTCCCATTGTATCATAGAAGAGGGGCCTACGTGGGAGTGGTTTCCATTGCTCCTCTGGAAGGGAGGGGTAAATGGACTGGGGGGAACTTCCCTAAAGCTAGTGTAAGATGGCAGAAAGTAGCCATCACCCTGTAATGGTGAAGCGGAGGCTGCCTTAACTTCCTGTTTTTCATCAAATCCTATACAAGATGGCAGAGGGTAGCCACCACCCTGTAATGGCAGGGCAGTGGTGATTTTTGACTTCCTGTTTTTCATCAGGGGAGCTCTCAAACCCCAATTCCTCATTTTTCATATCATCATTAACAGTCATAGTTTCATCAGAACAAGAGTCCTTTAGTTTTGTTTTAACTGGAAATGCCTGGGAGGGCCATCCCCAGTGCCCTGTTGTTGTATTTGTTCATCTATCTCCTTTAATAGGAGATTGTCCTGTTCAGAGTCTTACGGGGGAACCCCCCAAAGGGAGGCCATAATGGCTGACACAACAGGGTAGAAGAGCCCAGACTGTGGGTGTCCCTCCCTGACTTCTCCACACTGGGCCAAGAATAAAATCAAGCCAATTGTTCAGGATCTCAGCAACAAGAATCTTTAAACCAGGGGGCAAGTGCTAGTACTTCATCTAAAACCTTGGTTACATCCTTTTCTGTTACCCTAATATGCCTATTCCTGAGGAGAGGAACCAGTGCAGCAGCGCAGGGGCTGGCAGCAGCTGGATGACTATTCCCCATACCAGAGGTCACTCACCCTGCAAGATGTACCCAAAGGGCAAAGGGACTGGTTCAAGGAGATGATTGGCAAAGACAGGAGTAGCACACCCAGCCAAAGATCACAAGCTAGAAAAAAAAAGCAGAACAAAACAAAAGCAGCGAGCAACCATGGGAAGAGCACATTGAAAGGGGGCATTGGAAGCCCAAGGTGTTACAGCTCAGAGTGTTACAGCTCTGTGGGGAGGGGATCCCTGCCCCACATTTGGGTGCCAGGTGTAGTCGCCTGCTGTGGCTGCTCTCCTATGGCTATGGCCGCACTCCTGCTCTCTTAGTTCCTCCGATCAGCCATCTAGTCCAGACCCCAGGGCTGGTGAGGAGACTGTGTCAGCGAAGCCGCATTCAGACACAGGAGACCAGGTTCAGTGACACAGGTCTGCTTTATTGCAGGAAGGCATAAACTTATATAGGGGTAGTGGTCCAATCACAGCACAACAAGTAGGATACCTCATTAGCATAACAGGTTTAGCATACTATCACAGAATAGCGGGTAGGATGCCTCTTTAGCATACTGGGTTTCAGATTACAGAGCCTGGATTCATGGAAACCATGTGACCCTGACTGTTGCAATATCTAAGTGTTGCAATTTGGATTCCAATGGTGGTGCTTAGGGAGTGATGAGTTCTAGGCATCGGTCTCATGATCTGCCAATGGGAGCAAATGTCATAAGGTGTTCCTTGTGGTTCCAGTGGTCAGGCCGTTGCCTCAGGCCTGCTGTACGGCTGTCAATAAGACTTTCACCCTAGGCTCAAGACTGTTTCCCACAGAGGAGGACCTCCTGGTCTTCAGGTCCTGCCTCACTTCCTGTGTACTTTGCTTCTTGACTGTGGACACAATATAACCAGCTTCCTCTTACTCCTGTCACCATACTTTTCCCCCCACAATGGAATGTACCTACTCAAACTTTAAAGAAAAGTAAGCCGTTTCTTCCTTAAGTTGTTTCTTATCACGCATTTGATCTGAGGACAGAGAAAAGTATTGTAGTCCTGAGTTCAAATCAGGGACTATGGAGTTCAGATGACCAGAAACCCTTAGCCAAACTGCATGCCATGGTGGGGGCAGCCTATCCCCAGACTCAGCCTGTGTATTTTTCAGTCCCCGAATGCATGCCTGATCAGAACAGGTGAACTGAGAAGCAGGTAGAATCCTCACATTTTTTCCTTTACCTGGAGATGGGCTATGATGATTAGAATTGCCAAAGAGAAGCCATTAGAGTCATATCTATCAGGTTAGTAGTCAACCAGAAACAGCATCACAGTCCCACAGAGATTACAGAGAACAACCATCAAGGACCTGAGAGATGTGGGGTGGTAATTCTCACTGAATCCCCTTGAACTCTTCTGCTGTGTTGTGCATAACACAGAGAGATCATGGAGAATGATAGGTGACAGACTGTCATAGCCTTAAGTAGTGACTCAAATCCAGCTAACATACAGAAACAGAGGCTTTCAGGTCACTGAACTTGTGGCAATGGTGGTGTATAGCACAAGACCCATGTCAACTCAATCAGACAAGGAGCCCAGACTGGAGCAAGAGAACTGGGCGGTGGGCCAGCCCTAGTCTGGGTACAGTTGGAGACTGATTACTGTTGATGAGGGAGTATAGACTTTACTTATAATCTCTAGATATGCTGACTAGACTCTAGTGGATGAATTTGCACCAAAGAGCATCTGGGTATAGACGCTTGACTGGGTAGGACTTAAGGTGTGACAGACACTGCAGAGGTTCTAGAGAATGGGAAACATTCTGACACTGTTGATGAGAATGCAAATTAGTATAATTATTTTACAAAATGTGATGTAGGTTACTCAAAAATTTACAAATAGAGCTTCTCTATGGTCCTTAAAATGTGCTATTGAGTATTTTGCCAAAAAAAGTAAAATCAGTATGTTGAAGAGATATCTGTACATGTATCTCTAACAAGATAGTACACGATATTCAATGTAGCAGAATCTTAAATGCAGGAAGGAAGAGTGCACAGAGTAAGGTGGGTGTGCTGGGATGCTTCAGGTATCAACTTGACACAGCTGGGAAGGCAGAAACTCAGTTTTGGAATTTCACCTATGAATTGGCCTGTGGACATATCTGTGAAACATTTTCTTTATTGTTGAATGATGTGGGGGAGCCCAGACCACTGTGGGTAGTGCCACCCCTAGGCAGGTGTTCTTGGAGTTTATAAGAAACCAGGCTGAGTACAGTCCAGAGGTGAAAGCCAGTAAGCAGTGTTCTCTACGGTCTATGCATCAGCTCCTACTTCCAAGTTCCTGAGCTGTTTAAGTTCCTACCTTGTCTTCCCTCTGTAATGTGCTGTCACACAGAAGAGTAAGATGAAATAAAACCTTTCCTCCCCAAGTTGGTTTTCATCAGGTTTTTTTTTGGGGGGGGTGTCAGTGAATGTAGCATCTAGTATGGCAATGTATTCATTACTTTTCTTTTGCTGTGATAAAACACTATGACTGGGGCAACTTATAGAAGGAAGAGTTTCTTTTGACTTGTTTCCAAAGACGTAAGACTCCATCATGGTGGAGAGGCATGGCATCAGGAGGTACCTGGAACAGAAAGCTGAGAGCTGACATCTTTAAGCACCTTCCAGAAGCAGAGGGAGCAAATAGAAGAGGGGCAAAGCTATTAATGCTAAAAGAACCCCCCCCCCACATTATGTGCTTACTCCAGCAAGGCCACACCTCCTAAACAGTGACATTCCCCAAACAGTGCCACCAACTTAGGACCATATAACAAGTATTGACATACATGGTCCTAGAGAGGACACTTCTCATTCAAACAACCATAGCCAATAAAGCAAGAATAATAAAATAAGAACTTTTGCTAAGACTGAGAAACTTTTACAATTTTTTTTCCTGCTTAGTATTATGTGTCCTTTCATTCATTTAACTTTGAATTTAGATATATTAACTTCTTCCAAGTAACGTTCATTAGAAGTAATAATTGAATTTATACAGATAAAACATATGTCTGATCATTGGCATTCCTCTGGCAGGGCTGTGATGAGCAAAGGACATTAAATACACCCCTGGAAGATGGGAGACAGATCTGAAACAACTTCCAGTATCAACAAAACATGTTTTTGAGGACTCAGGATTTTATTTAAACATTCACATAATTTCAACAACATAATTTGTGCATGTGTGTTCTAACACAGAACAGCAGTTTTAACAGTGGATGACTTTGAGTTTTATTTAGTCTTCTAAGTACTATAAAACACAAGATGCATTGTTGCATCTAGCTCTCTATAGTACTTCCCACACACAGGCTCTGAGATTACATGCTTTCAGAAGGAATAAAGTAATGCAATGCACATTTTTGCTAACACATATTACCAGATTTTTATATTACATTACTATGCACTCCATGTAAGAACAGGCCACGGTTTTTGAGAAATACTGTGACATTTTCTTAAATACTTGGATCCCCTTTGTCAGATTATATTCGAATAAAAAAAATGGACTCTCTCTTCTACAACTACAGATCTCCAAGTATTTAAAACAGCCTTTTCTGGCTGAGACCTTGGTATACCTCCTCAGAGTGCTTGGATCCGGCCTCTGCGTGGTGGTAAGCATTGACAAATCATCCCTTGCCCCAAAACCTGAATTGGGAGCATATGAGAGCCTCTCCCACTTCTCTAGGGCTATATTTTTCTGCCCTACAGTAGGGACTGAGACCTTAGCAGACTGCCTGAGACTGCCTAAATCGGGCCTCTCCTTAGCAAACTTCACTAATTGTGCTGTAAGTGCCCACTAGTAGGGGTCCAGACATTTGAAGGAAGCCTGAGTGTATCTGACTGGAACCTGACTTATTCCTCTGTGGGAGGCTCCGGAGTAGCTGATCTGAAGACATCAGTTCCCTCTAATATAAAATCTTAAAGAACCTGAAACCTAGACCAACCAACTTTATGCATCCAATAAGAAAACAGCAAGGCACACAAATAATAACCAAAATAGACTTCAACTCAACAAGGAATCCTTGAATTTCATACCAGGATCACAAACAACAAAAGAAATTCATTTGGCAAAACCACAACAGAAAAAGAACAATATGGAAAATGAAAGCAGTATTTTCTACCAAACTCCACAAGTCCTATAGAAGAGTCATGCAAGTAGAATCTCCTAGAGATAACCCAGGACACAGAACTTAAAAGTTATAAACATGGTCAAGGGATTCAATGAATTTAAAGAACACACAAACAAATAAAATACTAAAAGAAGATAGGGATAAACCTTTGACTGAATTCACAAAAGAGATAGAAATATTGAAGAAAACTCAGGCAGAAATGATGAAGGAAGTTAAAATTTCAATAAATCAACTTGAAA
>NW_008329352.1:7551-14407 GCF_000622305.1 Nannospalax galili
TCAACACATAATAGGGCAAAAGCAAATTTCAACAAACACAAAAAAATGAAATAATTCCAAGCATTCTATCAGACTACAATGCAATAAAGCTTAAAATCAACACTAGAAGAAGCCCTAGTAACTACATGAGGCAGGCTGATCTCTGTGAAATTGAGGCTAGCCTGACCTCCATAGTGAACCCAAACCAGCTAGACCTGTAGGGAGACCCTGTCTCAAAAAGACTAAGAAAAAAAGAACACACTTCTTAATGATGAATGGATCAAAGGAGAAATTAAGAAATAAATAAGAGTATTCCTGGCATTAAACCAAAATAACGATACAACACAAAAAAAGACCTCTACTTTAAAAGCAGCCCTAAGAGGGAATTTTATAGCTAACTCTAAGCGCCTACACTGAAAAAATTTTAAAGAACACAAATAACTTAATGTTGCAATTCAAGTCTCTGGAAAGGCAAGTACAAACGCAACCCAAACCCAGCAGATGAGAAATAAGGAAAATCAAAGAAAAAATTAATGAAATAGAAACAAATTAAAAAAGAAAAAGAATCAATCAAAGATCTGTTTCTTTGAAAAGCTAAACCCAATAGACAGACCCTTATCCCTGTTAACCAAATGAAAGAAAAAGTAAATCAAATCAACATAATCAGAGATGAAAGGGAAGCATCACAATAGACACCCAAAAGATCCTGAACTAATATTATAAGGGAATACTTTTAAAACATATATTCTATTCAATTTGAAAACCTGAAAGTAATGGATGCATATCTAAAATCATGGGGACCACCAAAGCTAAATCAAGAAGAGATCAGCAGTTTAAACAAACCCCTAACATATAAGGGAATTGAAACACAAATCCGACTAAAAAAAGCCCAGGACCAGATGGATTTACAGTGGAATTTTATCAGATATTTAAAGAAGATCTACATCCAATACTACTTAATTTATTCAAAAAGATAGAAATGGAGGAAAAACTTCCAAATTCCTTCTATGAAGCCAGCATCACTCTAATAACAAAACCAGGTAAAGATAAAACCAAAAAAGAAAACTATAGATGCATATCTTTAATGAACATAGATGCAAAAAAATCTCAACAAAATACTTGCAAACTGCATACAGACACACATCAAAAGATCATTCATCATGATTAAGTAGGCTTTATTCCAGAGATGCTGGGATAGCTCAATATACACAAATCAATAAATGTTTTAAATCATATAAATGGACCCAAAGACAAAAATCACATGATCACCTCAATAAATGCAGAAAGGGCCTTTGAAAAAAATTCAACATACCTTCACAGTAAAAGTCCTTAAGGGAATTGGATTGGAGGAAACATACCTCAACATAATTAAAACTATATTCAACAAAGCCACAGGCAACATCATTTTCAATAGAAAAAATGCTGGAATTATTCCCATTAAAATCAGGAAACAGACAGGGCTGTCCACTATCACCACTTCTTTTCAATACAGTGCTTGAAACTCTTGCTGGAGCAGTAACACAGAAGGAAATAAAAGGAGTACTAATTGAAAATAAAGAGGTCAATTTATCCCATTTTGCATATATTATGATACCATACAAAAGAGATCCCCCAAATTTCACCAGAAAACTAGAACTGATTGATACTTTCCGTAAAGTGACAGATTGAATAATTAATCTATAAACTCAGTAACCTTTCTGTATACCAATAACAAGAAAGCAGAGAAAGGGTACAGGGACCCCCCCCCCATTCACAATAGACTCAAAAAATCAAATATCTTGGTATAAGCTTAAAAGATTAATACCAAAACATTAAAAACATTACTAAATTATATAAAACATTAATATTCTCTGCCAGTAAATATTTAAATCTTTAAAGAAAACAATTGAGGAAGACACCAGAAGATGAAAGAGCACCTATGCTCATGAATGGGAATAATTAATATTCTGAGAATGACAATCCCACTAAATGTAATATATAGATTCAATGCACTCCAAATAAAAATCCCCATGAATCCACAGAATTAGAAAAATATCCTAAAATTCATACAGAAGCATAAAAGTTCCCAGATAGCCAAAGCAACCCTGGTCACAAAAAGCAATACTGGGGGGATTATTATACCAGATCTCAAACTATACTACAGAGACATAGTATTAAAAACAGCATGGTACTGGAACACGAATAGACACACAGATCAATGGAACATAGTCAAATACCCAAACATGAGAACACATACAATTTCAGTCACCTGATATCTGAAAAATTTGCCAAGGACAAACATTGGAGGAAAGACAGCATCTTCATCAAATGGTTCTCTCAAAACTGGATCTCCCCTTGTAGAAGAATGAAACTAGACCCCTATCTTTCACCCTGAAAAAAAGTCAATTCCAAATGGCTCAAAGACCTCAATGTAATAAAACGGTTAGAAGAAAATATTGGCAGTAACCTATAAGAAATAGATATAGGAGAGGACTTTGTAAATAAGACACAAGCTGCTCAGGAATTAACGTCAACCATGTTTGTTGATCCTCTTTACACCATAGCTAATAGACGGAAGCAACATTAGTGCTCCTCAACTGAGGAGTGCTTAATAAAAATGTGGTACATTTTCACAATGGAGTTCTACTCAGAAATAAAGAAAGATGAACTAATGAAATTTGCAGGTAAATGGATGTCATTCTAAGTGAAGCAACATAGACTAAAATAAAAATGTATGTTCTCCATTTGTGAATCCTAGCATAAAATCCTTATAAATGAGTACATACCCTGATGTAACTACCGGGAACCAAAAAAATGGAAGGGAACCAGGGAAGTAAAGGAAAAGAAGGAACCCAAGAGAGAAGAATGGTAGGGTACAGGGGTTACTAAGGGAGAAATGCATAAAATGGGGGTAGTTAAATGGGAAGGGGAGTAGGAGAGTAAGACAAGAACTATTGCAATAAAGGGGAAGAAGGAGCTCAAACAAGGTGGGACCATAACAGACAGAAATTATCAATGGAGAAATGGGGAAAGTTTAAATTTGGAGTTTGGGGAAGGAAGATAAGACAGAGAGAGAAAGAAGAAAGATAAATAAGGTCAATCTAGCTGTGACCTGGAGGATGTTCCTCTGACCCTGTGATGATAAGCCATGGACCCACCTCCTTCCCAAGCTCTGCAAAGAAACCACTCCTCTTCCCTCTTTCAGCCAACCAGTTGAACATAGCTGGTTATAGGGGAGTGGCTAAGGGTACTAAAGCTGAGAAAACCTTGAGGCTGGTCTCTCACCATTTTGTAAGGCTGTATTGAACCACCAGATTTTTGTCTGGGTGTGGACTTTTGAGCACAACCATGAATGGGTGTGGGATTACAGCTTGACGGTAAGTAAACCTTCACCCCAAGCTCAGTTAGGAAGTCCAATAAACTCATTAAAATTCTTCAAGTCAGTGTTTGGAGAATTTTTTCCTCAGGTTATCGCAAGGACCCTGGGAGGAGGGGATTAGATGCCACGTGCACCTCCCAGCAGAAAATTTGACTTTCACTAGTCTAAAAACAATCAGAGGGAATTCTATTAGTCCAAAAACCTCCTGAAAAATTACACATACATATCTGTATATGAATCTGTGAGTATAGTTGAAGACTACATAACAAGAAACAGTGAGGGGCCATGGCCGCTTTGCATAATAAAAGATGTCCCCAGTCAGGGGAAGCTGAAAAGGCTAGGGAAGTCCTGGCAGATCTGGTTGCAGAGCTTGAGTGAGAAAAAAAGTGGGACACATTAACTTATGTAAGGTCCAAGGGCTCAGAGGAAAAGACAGCTAATAGTAAAAAAGAAAATGACCTAAAACTAAAAGTAGCTAAGGCTGCCACTCAGATTCAACCATTGATACAAAAGGAAATAAAAGCTAACATTGCTGTAGTTAGGAAATACTCCATGCTGGAACTGTTAAAACTGGGAAAAACTTAAAAGCAAGTAATCAGAGAGCCCCTAGCCACGTGGCTTGTGAGAGTGTGGTATATGGGAGCAAATGACATCAGTCTAAATCCTTCAGAAGCTTCACAGCTGAGTTATATAACCACCCATGCATCCTTGCAATATAGACTGTTAATCCTAGGCTACTGTAGGGGGGAGCACTCCTTAATGGGATGGCTGGTTGGAGGCATTAAAGATACATGGTTGTCACCAAGGGAGACTAACATGATTAGCAGGGGCTGGAGGACTATAAAGGAGGGCAGGCATTACTGAGAGAACTAGGTATCAGAAAAATAATATATAATGTCCAGTTCACTGGGCCAGATAAGACTGTGTTCACCAGAGATATGAAAGAAAGCTTAATTCAGCTAGGACCTTGAGAAAGGTATAGGGCTTTAATGGTTTTACTAATCCCTTTGATGGGACAAGATCTTTGTAAAGGGAGAGAGACTTTGACAAATCTAAATGCTGCTGACCAGCATGTAAAATGTGTCTGTAAAATAACAGAACACCTATAAGGGAAGTAAAAATAGACCAGACAAAAGAAATTGTCCACTTTAGTTACTTAAAGATAAATGTGGCAAGACCTACGTCAAGCCCAAATCCCTAGAGAAAAAATTGTTAGAGAATAAATTTAGTACTAAGGAATTTCTGGAAGGTTTTAAAACCAGAAGAATAGTTTACAAAACATATTCGAAGAATTAAAAACTGCACAAGAGATGGTTGAGAATCCCCAAGGATTAAAAAAGATGCATTTCTCTTCTGATAAAGGCAATACAAGGGGTGTAAGCAGATTTGACCACCAAGTTCTCCCCCAGCAATCTGGTGTGGTCAAGGGGAAGATGACAGATATGGCTACAGTCAGGAGGCAGACCCACAGCCTGCCTGACTCAGGGAACCAACAAGTGCAGTGGGAACAGGAGAAACCTCCTGCCTCCTTAGCCCAGTGCAGGGTCAGGCAACTGGAGCCAACGCCTGTAACTTTATCAAGAATAAAAGAATACAAAGAGACTCTATATAAAATCCCCTAAGCCTGAAATGACTCCAAAGGGATAAATAAAGTTAAAATAGAGCTAACCAAATTAATGCCTTGTACCCATGCTACAGTACATAACAAAGATCTATGGAGAAAACAATTGATACAAATGGAAAAAACCTTTTCCATGTTGTGTGGGATCTTGTCTATGATTGATTAAATATATAATGTTAACCTCCCTTCAAGTGTTTTAGAGATGTGAAACCCATTTCAAAGATACCTGAAGAGGAAAGGCCAGCAATAACTGTAAGATTCTTGGGAGTGTTATGGTTGGGTAAGATGAAGACAGAGACTCCCAAACTATACAACTGTTAAGAAAATCTACTGTACCAGGGGTGCGTTTCCCCACACCCTCATGAGCTGTTGGTCAGAGAGATCTTAGAGGTCCTCAAATTCAGCAAGGCTATTGCCATTAATGTCGGTTGTGCACAAAAAGTTCAGTCTGGCCATGTTGCTGAAGATACTGCATGTTGTGCGTGCAGGAAAAGAAGAATAAATGAATCTGAGAATAAGCCAAAAAACTCCATGCCACTGGACTGAGTGACATTCATATTGCCAAAAGGCACTATGCAGATGGTTGGAAAAGAAAAAATCCCCTATGATTCTACTCAACAATGGATCCCGTGTGCTGCACACTATGTACATGCCAAACAATGCCTGCAAGTGTAATAATGGCTTGACCAACATATATACAACTGACAAATTTCTAATTGGATAAGGTTCACTCCTAGGGGTGGAACATACTCCTGATCTTGTAGAACCAGCCAACCACCTCGTGTCGAGGAAAGCTACAGGCCCTGCTGGGGAAGCCATCAGAAGTATACTGTTTAATGAATATAATACACCTACTGGAATATGTTCTAGGCATTTTTATTTACATTTGTGTTTGTTTATATGTGTCTACTTCTTTCTGTCTTTATAGTAAAAGAAACACCACTGAGATAGATCAATGGTCACAGCTTAAAGACAAATAATGCAGAGGTCCAAGAAGTCACTATCTCGCCATGATACAAGAGAGATCACCCTACATCTATCCCCCCCTCCAAGGCTCAGGGACCTTAGTGGAAGATTGGCAGAAAGACTGTAACAGTGGAGGAAAGGGGTAGAGTGCTTTCCCCAGGGATCCTGGTTCCTCCAAGGGATGGGGACTGCTTCAGAGAGTTGACTGTGGAGAGTTACCTGTTTAAGGAGGTGCTTGTGGCACCATCTTGAACTAGAACTTTGAACATGAAAGGGTGCAGCGGCCTGGTGAGCTCAAGAACAGAATGGCCTGGCACTTACGGACCTGGGGTAAGACTGCTGGCCTCTGAGGCATGGGCAAAAGCTAGTGTTGACCATGGGCAGGCTGCAGGAGTAGCCTGGAATGACAGGCTCTGAGATGTGGCACAGAGCTGGGGAGCACAGAGCTTGGTGGTGCAGAGCTAGGGGGTGTGTTTCTTTTTAAGTCATTCCCCACCCCCCATGGCAATAATAAATTTACATAAAGATATGTTATATGATTTTCATGATAGCACAAGAGACCCAAAGAGAACTTGGGTGGTAATTTTTCATTCAGAAGGAAGGGGAAACTGAGTCAGAGAGATGGCTCACTGGTTAAGAGAACTGGCTGCTCATGCAGAAGAACTGGGTTCAAATCCCAGCATCCACATGGAGGTTAACAGCTGTCCATAACTCCTGTTAAAGGTAGTCTGAGTCCTACTTTTGTCTTCCACGGGCATTTCACAACATGGGTACACTTACATACATGCAGGCAGTACACTCATACACATAAAATTAAGTAAATAAATAAATAAGTAAATAAATAAACAAATAATAGAAAGAAGGGGGAGTAGTGCAAGTGCTCCTTGGGCAAAAGCCTGAAGCAGCTGTAGATCTTGTAGATATAGGCAGTT
>NW_008329352.1:14879-16835 GCF_000622305.1 Nannospalax galili
GAAATTCTACTTGACTGAGTGAGACACCATGTAGTTCTACTCAATGGAGTGGGACACAATGGAGTTCTACACAATGGAGTTTTACACAATGGAGTTCTCAATGATAAAGAAATATGAAACCATAAAATTTTCAGGTAAATGGATAGAACTGGAAAAGTTATAAGTGAAGCAACAAAGGCTGAGACAAACAAACAATGTATGTTCTCCTTCATTTGTGGACCTAGTACCAAATTAAGTTTTAAAAAATATTGTATTTATTATTTTATGTGTATGCGTCTATTGCCTGCATATAAGTAAGTGCACCCATGTTGTGCAATACCCATGTAGGACAGAAGAGGCCATCAGATGCCCTGGAACTGGAGTTATAGACAGTTGTTAGCTGCCATATGGGTGCTGAGATTCAAAACCCAGTCTTCTAAAAGAACAGTCAATGTTCTTAACCACTGAGCCATCTCTCTAGCCCCAGTACCAAATTCTTATATGTGAATATATATCCTGATGTAACTACAGGAGCCAGGAAAATGGAAAGGAATCAGAAAAGTAAAGGGAAAGAAGGATCTTGAGAGAGAAGAATAGGAGACCAGTGTTACCAAGAGGGAAAAGGGTGAAATGAAAGTATTTAAATGGGAGGGGAAGAAACAGGGTTATACAAGGACTTATGGGAGTAAAAGTGAAGAGCAGCTCAAGAGAGGAGGGGCCATAGGAGACAGGTATTGGTAAGAGAAAAATGGGGAAAATAAGGGTACTTTAATTGGAGAGAGAGGAGGGAGGGTTAGATGGGGGAAGGGAAGAGAGAGAGCAAGAGAGAGAGAGAGAGAGAGAGAGAGAGAGAATAATTAATGCTTACCTTGTGTGAAAATCTAGTGGGGAATGTATTAGTTCAAAGACCTATTGAAAAGTTACACACGCAATATCTCTTCATAAGTTTATGTGTATAGCTGAAGGCTGTATAATAAGAAACAGTGCTAGACAGGAGAATCCTCCATGTGTGTTGTTGACCAGAGTAGTTCAAGAGACTTCCAAAATTACACAGACTATTGACAAGCCCCTGGACTGCCACTCAGAACCTGAAGCTAAAGAAGTTTTAACTATCAATTCCAAACTTGTAATGGAAGAGGAAAAAAAAACCTTTTAAAATAAAACAAAAAAATACATGCATATGCATGTGATGACATTTAAAGAATTAATCTAGGCAAGAGGTTTGTGTTACTGTTTCAATTTCCTTTGGACTGTTTAAGCTGATATCTTCTTAGTTTAACTTTGGTGGTGTCCATAACTTTAGGAAATCATTCATTTCTTTTAGATTTTCCAATTTAATGGAGTATAGAAAATTTTTAGTAGGCTTTTGAACTAATAGTTCCCAGATAGATTTTCACACCAGGTAAGCATTCTCTGTCTCTCTGTCTCCGTCTCTATCTCTCTGTCTCTCTGCCGCAATCCAAGACTCCATCCAACAGAATCCAGGAAGAACGACACAAGACACCAAGGCAGGGTTCAAGCTGCTTCTTCTTTATTACGCACTTCAGCTCTTTATATAGTGTTCTCAACTGCCCTCCCTCCAGCCAGGACCAATCAGGGCGCTCACACACACACACACACACACACACACACACACACACACACGCAGCAGGCAGGCAGAGTGGCAGCCCATTGGGCCACTCAGCAGGGTCATGCGGGATGACGTCTCTAATCAGACAGGCAGCACATGATCCAGCTCATCACTTGCTTGCTTGAGTTGAAGTAAACAAGCGAGGGTCACGAGACTTGGCAATCAGCCAAGGCGACTCAGGCAGGAAGCTTGGAGTCACGAGACTTGGCAGCCAGCCAAGAGTTGGAGTCTGGAGGCTTGGCAGCCAGCCAAGGCGCCATTTTTGGCTGACTCAGCTGTGCTCGCTTCCCACATCTCTCTGTCTCTGTCTCTGTCTCTGTCTCTGTCTCTGTCTCTGTCTCTCTCTC
>NW_008329352.1:17800-19404 GCF_000622305.1 Nannospalax galili
TTCTCTGCATATTCTTTTTTTAAGAGATAGTCTTTATTTTTAACTTTCACAAAAACTTTATTGAGAACTTCATACATGTATATTAGTTGTTTTCATCAAACCCATGCCCACTCCCTCCCCTGCAACATTCCCCCCTCTGAAGAGGTAACCCTAAAATTTTTAAGGATTAGATACAAGCTCCCAAATACTTTTGACATTTTTGGCCTTTGGAACAGAGTAGGTTGGTAAGAGGCCCAAGGACATTTTGACTTTTAGCCAAGAAACTGTCTACATTTCTTTGGGTCTTTTTACCTTAACTGACTAGGCAATTCCTACCTCCTATTCTGACATTCTTTGTCCAGTTGTCATATCTGCTGAAGATAGTGTGGTATTCATATCCCTACTGTTACTGAGTTGGGTTTAATCTCTGTTTTATAGTCCTGGATTACTGCTTTTATGAAATTGGGTTCACCAGAGTTTGGTGCATATCTGTTCATGATTGTAATATCTTCTTGATCAATTATTCTGTTGATTAGAATGAAGTTATCCTATTTATCTTGTCTAATTAGTTTTAGTTTGAAATCTATTTTGTCAGATATTAGTGTTGCAATAGCTGTTTGCTTGTTAGTGCCATCTGCTTGGAATACTTTTTTTCCATCCTTTCACACTAAGGTAGTGTCTTCTCTAGCAGCTTTAAGTGTCCTCTCTTTGTTCTGTAAATTTAATATTTTTACTATGATATGCCATGGGGAGTTTCTGTTCTGATCATGTCAATTTGGTGTTTTACGAGCTTCTTGAGTCTGTATAGGTATTTCTTTCCTTAGTTTATGGAGGTTTTCATCTATAATCCTAATGGTTCCTTCTGAGCAAACTATGGGATTATCTGCCTTTGTGTTCCACCACTCTAAAATGTAACAACATACTCCACATTTTCAGTCTTCAGCATTTAGTCAGGAGCCAGATTCACATCCATAAAACCCTGATTAAGATTCCAGGAAGCACGGCCCAAAAGACCATGGCCTCTCCCACATGTAGAGTCCCTCCTTGTGTATATAGCCTGATTCCCTCACATGGCTGACACTCCTCTTTACCTCTTTGATTGAAACTTATTTTTCTAATAGAGGCCTCTCTGGGTCATTTTTCAGTTTAAATATCTCTACCAGGCATCTTGACTTTAAATTTCTGCTTTACTTTCACTGCAGGTCCTCACTGTTCAGGCTGAGGGTCTCACAGTTGGTTCTAGAAAGGAGAACATAACCCAAGTGATTCTGATGTTTATCATCCAAGACTCCCTGCCCGATTTTGGAAACAACTTGCCTGAGTCGCTTTCTATCACATGGGGAGAGCTAATGCAAGAATTCTCAGTCATGAAAAAGAAGGTGCAGATTGCCACATGAGTATTAATCTTAAGGGACACAAATAGTATTTACGAGACTGCATGAAAACACTAAAAACATCACTTTGAAAGTAAAAAATGATGATCTCAAAATTTATGGACTGTGGATACAGCTCAATAGGTAAAGTGCTTGGATGCACTCTTGAAAACCTAAGTTCACTGGGATTAACAGAACCCATTTATGTAGTAATGACTTTAACAATATGGACATACTCTGGGCAAATGAATT
>NW_008329352.1:20296-21721 GCF_000622305.1 Nannospalax galili
GATCATTGCAGGTAAATTGAAATATCTAATATGTTAAATGGTAAAATGGTGAAAATTATTGAAGGCTATATGTGGATAAAGCATAATTTTTGTCAGAGGAACTCCATCAATCTGATATAGAATATGTAGTAAAGCAAATTGCTTGAAAGTTTGAAATAAACATGGGCTGAGGACTTTTTGCCACTATGAACCATCAAATAAAAATGACAAATCTTTAAATAGACAAAATTTTAAATGCAATATCATACTTCAATAAAAATGAAGAACTATAAAAATACTAATTTTTAAAATTGGGACAGGATTTCCTGTAGCCTGAAACAGACTAGGAATTGCCATGGACCAAGCTGGCCTTGACTTGAAAGAAATTCAATTTCCTCTTCCTCCTACGGTACTGGGATTAAAGGCATGCACCATCATGCCCAGCTTGTAAAATAAGAATTTTCTGAGAAATCCCATTGACTTTCTATCCTATGTACAGCAAGATTTTTCTATTTCCTAGGCACTGAGAATACAAGAGCTTTCTACATTTGTTGCATGAAATAATAACATAATGGAAGCCTCATAGGAACCACACAGTCTTTCTTCGCTAATAGTCATATATAGTTTTAGTATTTTTGCAGATTAATTTATACAAACTGACAAGGCAGTTCAATTGTGTGCTATTTGATTCAAAGTCATTTTTCATTGGAATTATTAAGAATATAACTTCAATTTTTTCCTGTCTCAAAAAATAAAATCAATGAATATGAGTAAATGGCTGAAAAGTAAATGTATTTCATGTGGCTTGCACTGAATAAAATGTAATGTGTGGAATGATTACGCTTAAAATGTAAAAATACACAGCAATGGCATAGGACTTTCAGTCATATATAAAATTTGTATGGGTGCTAGAGAGATGGCCCAGCAGTTAAATGCACTGGCTGGTCTTGCAGAAGACAAGAGTTTGAATTCCAGCACACACATGGCAACTAACAACCATTGATAACTACAGTTACAAAGGATCTGACAGCCTCTTCTGTACATGGGCATTGTATGGCATGGGTGCACTTACACAGATGGAGGCAATACACTCATATATATAAAAATGAATTAAAATTTTAAAAAAATTTAAAAACATTAAAATATTTTATATACAGATACCAAAACTGTATGAACACTTGAAATTAAATGTTTTAAATGGCCATAAACTCTTTGGAGATTTGAATTATAAGTACATGCTGTCATCATTTATTATTGTTGTGAGATTGCACATGCACATGTTCTAAGTGTGTTGCAATTCTTGACATGCCCACATATGTTTCTTTGTGCGTGCACTGTGAGCATTTGGAAGTACTGGGCCCATATTGCTGGGTTATAACTGTGTTTTCCTTAGCGTGAAAGAACAAGAATGATTTCAGTGCCTGAGTTAGAGAATTCAGAGGCACA
>NW_008329353.1:0-291 GCF_000622305.1 Nannospalax galili
AATCTCTGGGAGTTCACAGCCAGCTGGGTGTACATAGTGAGTTTGAGACCAGCTGGGGCTACAGGGAGACCCTGCCTCAAAAAGACCAAATGGAAAAAAAAAAAAAAGAATCCAGAAAGCTAATGTGCTTCTTTCTCATACACAAGTCTTGCTGTGTATAACAGTGTCCTTGTCTCCTTTCTAAATCAAAGCAAAGAGCCACAGAGTGTGAAGATAGGGGAGACTGTAGCCAATCAGGTCGGTTTGAGTGGATGAAGGAGGGGCCCAGGTGAGAGGACCTAAGTAAAGAGG
>NW_008329354.1:0-409 GCF_000622305.1 Nannospalax galili
ATCCCATCATACAATGACCAATGCATTGTATATCTTAGAGTAGGTGATAAGATCTTTGGGGAATGGCTTAGTCCTTTAGTGTCTCATAACCCAATATAATCATGTAGGTTCACAATACTTAACCACTTAACACATCTCGATTACATATTCAAAAAAGAATAACCCAAGTATCTGCTTAACATATGTGTGTACATGCACAAGCCTATTCTTAACCAAATAGGACAAAAATACTCATGTCAGTTACAATCCACCTTGCTGCAACTGGTCACGTGGCCTAAGTTGGTATTTGTAACTACCTTCCTCTACTACTTATTCTGTATTTTCTCTACGATCAGCAAGCACCCCTGCAGGTCTCGGATCTTTCCCTGGAGAAGTGACCCATACTTTCATCCCTGAAGTGTCTGGGCCA
>NW_008329355.1:0-764 GCF_000622305.1 Nannospalax galili
AGCATTCGGGTGAGGGTTACCATTAGTGTTGGCGTTAGAGTTAGGGATAGGTTTAGGGATAGTGTTAGGGTTAGGTTCTGGATTAGGGTTAGGGTTAGGGTTTGGAATAGTTTAGTGTGAGAGTTAGAGGTAGGGTTAGGGTGAGGGTTAGGGTAGGGTTAGGTTTTGGATTAGGTTACCGTGAGAGTTAGGGTTAGCGTTAGGGTGAGGGTTAGGGTTAATGTTAGGGTTGGAGTTAGGGATAGAGTTAGGGTTTGTTTTAGGGTCAGTGTTAGGGTTACGGTTTGCATTAGCATTAAGGTTAGGGTTAGGGTTTGGATTAGGTAAGGTGAGAGTTAGGGTTAGCGTTAGGGTTATGGTCAGGTATAGGTTTTTACTGCAGTTAAAACGAAAGAACAGTAACATTTCTCATTTCACAAAGCTCTTTATGAGTTGTATGTCAAAGGACTGTGGCATCAATGCTTATCAGGCTGCTGAGAAAAACATGTGTCACATCTGTACTAAGTGCTTGCTTTCCACAGGAAAGCACAGTAGGTTGTCTGGTAGTGTTTGGGTTAGGGTTAGCGATAGGGTTACGGTTAGGTTTAGGGTTATTGTTAGGGTTGACTAAGGGTTTGGATTATATTAGGGTGAGAGTTAGGTGTAGGGTTAGGGTGAGGGTTATGGTAGGGTTAGGATTTGGATTAGGATAGGGTGAGAGATGGGGGTAGAGATTGGGTGGGTTTAGGTTGGGTTAGGGTTTGGATTAGGTTAGGGTTAGTGTT
>NW_008329356.1:0-582 GCF_000622305.1 Nannospalax galili
CAGGTGACACGACAATGTGCACGTTACAGAGGGCAGGTGATACGACCCTGCACCTGTCAGAGAGGACAGGTGACACGATCATGTGCACGTCAGAGAGGGCAGGTGACACGACTATGTGCACATCAGAGGGGGCATATGACACAAACGTCTGCACGTCAGAGGGGAAGGTACACGAACAGCTGCATGTCAGTGGGGGCATGTGACACGACAATCTTTATGGCAGAGAGGGCACGTGACATGACCATCTGCATATCAGAGGTGGCAGGTGACCCAACTTCTGCTCGTCAAACGGGGCAGGTGACACCACCATCTGCACGTCAGAGAGGGCAGGTGACACGACAACTTGCACATCAGAGAACGTATGTGACATTATCTTCTGCACATCAGAGGGGGGAGGTGACACGAAAAATTGCATGGCAGTTGGGCCAGGTGACACAACCATCTGCACGTCAGAGAGTGCTGGTGACACAATCATCTGTATGGCAGACAGCTCAGGTGACACCACCATCTGTTCAGCCGACAGGGCAGGTGACCTCACAATTTGTACATCAGAGCGGTTAGGGAACACGACCATCTGGACAG
>NW_008329357.1:0-244 GCF_000622305.1 Nannospalax galili
CCATGACCATGGGAGGTCCTTCCATCTTCTGATGTCTTCCTCAATTTATTTTTTCAATGATTTAAAATTTTTATTGTAGAGCTCTTTAATGTCTTTGGTCAGGTTTACCCTGAGATTTTTTTTTTTTTTGCAGCTATTGTGAACAGGAGTGTTTCCATGTGCCCTTTTCTGATTGCTTGTTATTGGTACATTGAAAAGCTTTAGACTTTTGTAGGTTAATTTTGTAACCTGCCACTTTACTGAA
>NW_008329358.1:0-1797 GCF_000622305.1 Nannospalax galili
AATGTCACATCACAATTTTCCAAAATGACCTCACATGATCAATGTGCCAACTCTGTGGCCATATGAGCCATTATATTGCTCCAATGTGCCATCACAATGTTACAGTATGACTTCACAATGCTCCTTTATGAAACCGCAATGCTCACTGTGCCATCACAGTGCACCAATGTGTTATTACCTCAATATACAAACACTGTGTTCAATATCCACTCACAATCCCCAATGTGATATCAGAGTGCTTCAATGTGACACCACAATACTACAATGTGACATCCCAATGCTCCAATGTGCCAACACTGTAGCCCCATGTTACGTTATTTATCGCCATTATAATATCACCATTATATTGCTCCAATGTGCCATCACAATGTCACAATATGACTTCAAAATGTTCCAGTGTGCCATCACAATACTCTTTATGCCATCACAGTGTGCCATTGTGTCATTACAATGATCCATTGTGTCATCACCATACTCAATATGCAAACAAGGTGCTCAATGTCCCCTCACCATGCCCCAATGTGACATCACAATGCTACAATGTGACATCACAATGCTCCAACGTGACATCACAATGCTCCAGTATGCCAACAGTATGGCCCCTTGTGCCCTTATATTTCTCCAGTGTGGCATCACAATGTTACAATATGATTTCTCAGTATCCATAGTACCATCGCAGTGCTCATTGTGCCATCACAATGTTCCATTGTGCCATCACAATCATCATTGTTCCACCAAAATCCTCCATTGTGTCATTACAATGATTCATTGTGTCATCACCATGCTCAATATGCAAACACGGTGCTCAATGTTCCCTCACAACTCGCCAATGTGATATCATAAAGCTCCAACATGTAATCACAGTGCTCCAACGTGTCATCACGATGCTCCAATGTCACATCACAATTTTCCAAAATGACACCACAATGATCAATGTGCCAACACTATGGCTACATGAGCCGCTATATTGCTCCAATGTGCCATCACAATGTTAAAATATGACTTCATAATCTTCCAGTGTGCAATCACAATGCTCATTGTGCCATCAGAATGCACGAATGTGTTATTACAAACATCCATTGTTTTGTCACCATGCTCAATATGCAAACATGGTGCTCCATGTCCCCTCAGAATCCCCTAATGTGACATCACAATGCTACAATATGACTTCACAATACCCCACGTGATATCACAATGTTCCAATATGCCAGCACTACAGTCCCATGAGCCATTATTTTGCTCCCGTGTGCCATCACAAGGTTACAATATGACTTCTCAATGTTCCGTTGTGCAATCACAATTTCATTGTGTCATCACAAGGCGCCACTGTGACATTACAATGATTCATTGTGTTGTCACCATGCACAATATGCAAACACAGTGCTCAATGTCCCCTCACAAGCTGCCAGTTTGACATCATCTCATGATGCTCAAATATCTAATCACAATTGTGGGGACTCAGGTTTGCTTTGCTTAGCGGGGGACCTGCTGGCTTTGGGCAAAGGGTCTGATCGGCAACAGAGTCAAACTCTGGGACCTGTGTCTTCCCAACAGGATGATTTATTTTATAATTCAGATGGTTTCTATACATCCCAAGAAACTAGCAGTCACGTGTGATATGGTAGTCACATACAAAGATTTAGGGTAGAAAGGAACAGGAAATTTAGTCTATTAGTTGGCTCCAGAGGGATTCTTAAAGTTTTCTCAAGGTTATCAATGCCCATCCAGTAAGTTATTGGTTACAATGTTTTCTTTCTTAGAGCTAAAAGCATGATGAACTGTTAGCTTTTAGTTCAG
>NW_008329359.1:0-391 GCF_000622305.1 Nannospalax galili
TATGCGTGTATTGCCTGCATGTAGGTAAGTGTACCCATGCCATGCAATGCCCACAACAGAAGACAGAAGAGGCTGTCAGATCCCCTGGAACTGGAGTTATGGACAGTTGTTAGCTGCCATGTGGGTGCTGGGATTCAAACCCGGGTCTTCTGCAAGAACAGCAAGTGTTCTTAACCACTGAGCCATCTCTCCAGCCCAGGTGACATGAATTTTAGAATGATTGATAAAGACTTTAAAAAATCAACAACTGTAACCATAGCCCATGAGGTAAATGTTAATACTCTTAAATAACAAAGTACTTTTTTTCTACAGAAAATAGAAACTAACATGGAAACCTTAGAAAAAATTAATATATGGACAAATAAAATCTGCTCAATTGCAGAACTGATAT
>NW_008329360.1:0-300 GCF_000622305.1 Nannospalax galili
GAGGATGTCAGATCCCCTGGAACTGGAGTTACGGACAGTTGTTAGCCACCATGTCAGTGCTGGGATTCGAACCCGGGTCTTCTGCAAGAACAGCCAGTGTTCTTAACTGCTGAGCCATCTCTCCAGTCTTGAGTTTTTAACCTTTCAATAGCCGTGTTTTTCATGTCCTGAAGTTTCACGATAGTTCTTATAGTTCTTTTTGTTTCTTTTTTTTTTGGTCTTTTTGAGACAAGGTTTCCCTTGTGGAAGTTCCAGATGGCCTGGAACTCACTATGTAGACCAGGCTGGCCTTGAACTCAC
>NW_008329361.1:0-219 GCF_000622305.1 Nannospalax galili
CTGTAATTTCACATTGGAAGATTGTGAATCATATTGTAACATAGTGATGACGCCAAGGAGCACTGTGATGTAACAGTGGAATATTGTGAAGTCATATTGTTACATTTTGATGGAACTCTGGAGCAAAATAATGGCACATGGGGCTATAGTGTTGGCACACTGGAGCACTGTGATGTCACATTGGAGCACTGTGATTTCACAATGGAATATTATGAAGTC
>NW_008329362.1:0-3062 GCF_000622305.1 Nannospalax galili
TTCTACAGGTGGAGATCCAGTTTTGCCAGCAGCATTTGCTGAACATGCTGTGTTTCCTTGAGTTAACATTCTTAGCCACTTTGTCAAATACCAGGTGGCTATAATTGCATTTACTCATATTTAGGTCTTCAACTTTGTTCCATTGATCTATGAGTCTATTTTTGTGCCAGTACCATGTTGTTTTTATGACTATAGCTCTGTAATACAGCTTAAAATTTGGTACAGCAATCCCCCTGGTATTACTCTTAGTGCCCAGGGTTGTTTTGGCTATCTGAGGTCTTTGGTGTTTCCATCCAGAGCATCAAACCCAATATTTTGGACATTGGTATTCCTATTGCGTTCTGCCTTTTGTTCACACTCATCTTGATAGGCAGCCTTCCACAGAAGGAAGTTGCTCCCATGCAAGCATGCTCAGGCAATATGTTGCCAATCATACAGGGTATTGGCCACATGGCTAATTGTATCTAAAAGCTGACTGAACCATGGGGAATGGATACTGTCTTAAAGCACTGCTTTGCACAGCTTTTTTAAGGTATCATGAGAATAAGTGTTCCAAATATTTGGATTTTGTTGCCCTGGCACAATAGTGACCAGAAAAAACTGTGGGAAATCATCCATTGCATCAGAGAAGAGAGGCTTAGATGGGAGAGGCTTCCAACATTCCTCCAGAGAGGAGGGGTGTGGGGGTTTGCTTAAAGCCAGCATAAGGTGGAGATGGACGGCCGCGACCCTGTAATGGCGGAGCAGAAGCTTATTCGACTTCCTGTTTCTCATCATGACTATCAAGAAACCCTGTTTCTCCATATTTTGAATTTTTAGGTGCAGCTATTGGTCCCAGGGAAGAGTGGGGATCTGTTTCTTTTACTTTGACCAGGAACGCTTGGGACAAGCCAGCTCCACCATCCTGTTGTTTTATTTTTTCATCTATCTGCTTTAGTATGAGGTCATCCTGCTCAGAGGCATCGGGGGACTCGAAGTGAGGCCAGAATGGCAGTCACAATGGGGTAGCATGGCCCAGATTGTGGGTACCCCTCCCTGACTTCTTTCTTTCTAGCCAAGAATAGTACACAAGCCCATTGCTCCGTATCCCAGAAGCAGGAATCTGTAAACCAAGGGGCAAGAGCTAGCACTTCATCTAATACCTTAGTTACATCCTTTTCTGTAGCCCTAATATGTCTACTCCTGAGGAAAGAAACCAGCATGGTGGTACAGGGGCCAGGAGCAGCTGGATGACTGTTCCCCATTCCAGAAGTCACTGACCATGCAAGATGTACCCAAGAGGAGTTGGGAGCTGTTCAGGAAGATGATTGGTGGAGACAGGAACTACACGCCAAACCAAAGATCCAGCGAGCCAGAAGAGGAAGCACAGGAGAATGAAAGCGGTGAGCGCCTACGGGAGAATCACTGGCAAAGCGGGCATCAGAAGCCCAAAGTATTACAGCCCAAGTGTTACAGCTTCATAGGGTCAGGCTTTGCCAGCCCACGTTGGGTGCCAGCTGTGGTCGCTCCCCCGCTGTGGTCACTCTCTCGCTTGCCCCTCCGCTCACCCGGTGCTGTGTCCAGTCGTCACTGCTTCTGTCTGGTCCTGGACCCAAGGGCTGGTGAGGAGGCTATGTCAGCAGAGCCACATGCAGACACATGAGACCAGGTTCAGTGACACAGATCTGGTTTATTGCAGGAAGGCACAAGCTTATATAGGGGTAGTGGTCCAATCACAGCACAGCAAGTAGTTTAAAGGTGAGGTATCAAAGGGTGGTGCACAGTACAGTAAGTAGTTTAAAGGTGAGGTATCCAAGGGTGGTACACAGTACAGTCAGTAGTTTAAAGGTGAGGTACCTAAGGGTGGTGATTAGGGAGTGACGAGCTCTAGGCATCAGTGTCATGATCTGCCAATGGGAGAAAATGTCACAAGGCATTCCTTGTGGCTCCAGCATTAGGCCTGCCGTTGCCTCAGGACTGCTGTATGGCTGTCAATAAGACTTTCACCCTAGGCTCAAGTCTGTCTCCCACACCTCCCTTTCTTTTAGGTTTTCAAATTTAGTAGCATATGAGTTTGTAAAGTATTCCCTTATAATGTTCTGTAGCTTTCTGGTATCTGTTGTGATATTTTCCCTTTCATCTCTGATTTTGTTGATTTAGAGGTGCCCTTTCTTTCTTTTCATTAACTGGGCTAGCGGTCTGTCAATCTTGTTTATCTTTTCAAAGAACCAGCTCTTCGATTTGTTGATTCTTTGTATTGTTTTCCTTGTTTCAATTTCATTAATTTCTGCCCCTATTTTTGCTTTTTTATCTTGTCTGCTGGGTTTGAATTTCATTTGCTGTTGCTTTTGAAGTGTGTTGAGTTGCAACGTTAAGTCATTTATTTGTGTTCTTTCCAATTTTTTGATGTAGGCACTTAGAGCTATAAACTTCCCTCTAAGGACCGCTTGCAGCATGTCCCAGAGGTTTTGTTGTGTTGTACTGTCCTTTTCATTTAGTTCCAGGAATACTTTTATTTCCTTCTTAATTTCTTGTTTGACCCATTCATCATTCAAGAGTGTGCTGTTTAATCTCCGTGTGTTCATGTGGTTACTGGGGTTTTTTCCAGTGTTGATTTTAAGCTTTATTGCATTGTGGTCTGATAGAATGCATGGAATTATTTCAATCTTTTTGTATTTGTTGAGGTTGTTTTATGCCCCAGTATACGGTCTATTGTGGAGAATGTTCCATGGGGTGTTGAGTAGAAAGTGTGTCCTTTGGTGCTTGGATGGAATACTCAGTAGATATCTGTTAGGTCCATTTGATATATGGTATTGTTTGATTCAGATGTCTCTCTGTTAACTCTCTGCCCTGCTGACCTTTCTAATGGAGACAATGGGGTATTGAAGTCCCCTACTATTAATGAGTTGGGATTAATCTGGGTCTTAATTTCCTGTAGTATTGTTTTTATGAGGTTGGGTGCACCAGAGTTTGGTGAATATATGTTCATGATTGTAATATCTTCTTGATTTATTGTTCCTTTGATCAGAATGAAGTGACCCTCTTTATCTCTTCTGATTAGTTTTAGTTTAAAGTCTATTTTG
>NW_008329362.1:3333-45227 GCF_000622305.1 Nannospalax galili
GATATAGCTAATTTTTTCCACAGTTATACCTTCACTGAATTTCTTTCCACAACCCCTTGGGTATATTCATTCCTTTCTTCAGCTCTTTGTATTGCTTCCAGAACTCTCTGAACAGCTCGTTTTGTGGACATGAATTCCCTCAGCCTATTTATGTCATGGAAGATTTTCTTTCCCCTTCAACTGTAATAGACATTTTGGCTCAGTATAGTAATCTGGATTGGCATCTGTGGTCATTTAACACTGGAAATGTTTTGGTCCAGGCTCTTCTGGCTTTCATAGCTTGAACTGAAAATTCAGCTGTAATCCTAATGGGTTTTCCTTTATATGTGACTCGTTTCCTTTTTGCAGCTTTCAGTACTGTCTCTTTGTTTTGTACGTTTAGTGTATTTACTATGAAGTGTCATGGAGAGTTTCTTTTCTGGTCCTGTCTTTTTGCTGTTCTATATGCTTCTTGTATTTGTATGGGCATGTGTTTCTTTAATTTTGGGAAATTTTCGTCCATGATTCTGTTGAAGACTTGGTCCATGCCGTTATCTCGGGCTTCTTCTCCTTCCTGTGTGCTTATAATTTGTAAGTTGGGTCTTTTTATAGTGTCATACAATTCCTGCATATTCTATTCTTGTGATTTCCTAAATTTTTCAAAATCTTTGCTTGAGTGTCTAGTTTGTCCACTTTATCTTCCAGTCTTGATACTCTGTTTTTCCATTTCATTCATCCTATTGGTGAGGCTTTCTCCTGTTGTTTCTAATTGGCTTACTGAGTGTTTCACTTCCTTCTTCATTTCAGCCTGAGTATTCTTCAATATTTCTAGCTCTTTTCTGAATTCATTCAGAAGTTTATCCCTATCTTCCTTCAGTTCTTTGATTTCTTTGTGTGTTCTTTAAGTTCACTGAATTGTTTCATCACATTTATAATTGGTCTTTTGAATTCCATGTACTGCATTATCTCTAGGGTGTTCTCACTGTACTCCTCTAGAGGACTATTGATATTTGTTGGGGGTATGTTATTTTGGTTCTTCATGTTATTATTTTTTCTCTGTGATTTTGACATGTGAATTTCTTTTGTAGTTTCTGATTCTTGTGTGAGATTCAAGCCTTCAAGGTTAGGTCTGCTTCTTTTTGTGAGCTTTATGTGTCTTTGTGGTTTACTTTATGGGCATGAAAAGCTGGTTCCTCTAAGCTTCTGTTTCTCTCTTTTGATTTTATATTGGAATGGCCAGATTGCTTTTGTCTTCAGGAGTTCCCACAAAGGCCCAAGTCAGATGAGGATCAGATGTTCTCAGGCTTTCTCTTAACGTTTGGATCCCTCCAGGAAGGTCTTGGCCTCAGGAATTTGGGGGTTAGACCAGCTTAGGAGCTGGGCCCTGGAAAGATGCTGGTCTAAGGCAGCTGGTTGCCATGATACTCAGAGATGCAATGGAAGGTGGGGTTGGGAAGCCACCTTGAGTTCTCCTGGGGACTGCACTGAGGAGCTGTGTTGGCCTGAATACCAAGGATCAGGAATAGGAAAGGTCAGCCCAGGTTTCCAGGAAAGAGGCTGGTGGTTCATGCAGGCCCAGGGAAGTAGAGGGAGGTGAGGGCCAGGCCAGGCCCAGAGTACTCCTGGGGACCCCAGAAGGGACTGAGTTGGTCTGGATACAAAGGATCAGGAAGTAGTGGTGGTTCCCCAGGTGTCTGGGGCACCAAGACAAAGAATGGGACAGGACCCAGGCTAGGAGGAGAGATTGACCGGGGAGATTGGAGGGTGAATGAGGCTGTGGGAGTCAAGGCACGGTGGGTATGATCGACTTACCCAGGAGAGAGAGGCCTGCAGATTGGAGAGAGTCCTGTGGGTAGTGCAGGCCCAGGGAAGCAGAGGCCATTCTTGGGAGCTTTATTCTATATGTACTAGTCATTCAATAAATAACTTTTCAGCCTTTTCTATTTCATTTTAACTTTAATTACTTATTTTAAGAAATTTGGGCATTTCCTCTAAATAGTAATGGTTTTGTGATTTTTTTCCCCCTTTGGTATTTTTAAATTTTATGTTTATTTTTATTTTATGTGTATGAGTGTCCTGCATTCATGTAAATACTACTATGTAATGCAGTGCCCATGGAGTTCAGAAGAGAGTTTCTAATCCCCTGGAGCTGGAGTTAAAGAAGGTCGTTAGCTTCCATGTGGGTGCTGGGAACAGAACACAGGTCCTCTGCAAGAACAGTCAATGCATCAATGCATTTAACCACTGCAGTTCCAGGTTTTGGGTATGGATTCTGTTTTTTGTTTTTGTTTTTGTTTTTTGTTTTTGGCAATACTGAGGATTGAATCCTGGTCTTTAAGCATGCCAGGTCATTTTTTCAAAAAATATTGAGTTAGATCCTCAATATCTTCTCAAACTTGTTAATGATTTGTATTTTTTAGTAAGTCCAGTTAGTGATTCATTACTATTTTCATCTCTACAAAGAATGTTGTTAAATTGAATTTGAGCTGTTTCTTCTTCTTTGATTTATACATTTAGATTCCACAAGTTTTCTCTAAGGCATAGTCCAAGCACTAGAATATTTATGATATGAATTTAGTTCTTTTTTGTCTATGTCTGTTTATGATCTCTTTCATGTATCTTTTTAAAATATTTTTATTGTTTGTGTATGAGTGTGTTCGCTGCATGTATGTGAGGGCACCCATGTCCTAAAATGCCACAGAAGTCAGAAGAGGCCTTTGGATTCCCCTGGAACTGGAGTTAAAGACATTTTTTAAAAAAATATTTTAGTTAGTATTTTTTATTTTATGTGTATGAGTTTACTGCCTGCACGTATGTGAGCGTACCCATGTCCTACAATGCTGCATAGATCAGAAGAGGGATTCAGATTCCCTTGGAACTGGAGTTAAGCCATGTGGGTGCTGGGAATCGAACCCATGTCCTCTGCAAGAGAAGTCAGTGCTCTTAACTGCTGAGCCATCTCTCCTGCCCCTCATCTATCTTTCTTTTATTTATAGTGTCTATCATTACTTTTTGTTTTTAGATTTTTTTTTTAGATGTATGAATGTTTTGCTTAAATATGTGATTGTGTACCATGTGAATGTCTGGTGCCTGTGGAACCCAAAAGACAGCATCAGATTTCTTGGAACTGGAGTTATTGAAGGCTGTTATCCATCATGTTGATACTGAGACCTGAACTGGGGTCATCTGCAAGAACAGCAACAGCTCCTAGCTGCTTAGCCATCTCTACTTACCTTTCTTTCATTACTTTTAATCATGTACTCTCTGATTAAATTATTTTCTTTCTTCAACAAATTATTCACTTAATATCTTCTCCTTTCCTGAATTTCTTGTAGTGTAAATTAAAAGTATTGATCTGAGATATTTCTTCTTTTCTGATTTATGTTACTGGATTTCTTTTTAATAATTTTTATTGAGCTTCTGTATGTTTCATACAACAGTTCTTGATCAAACTGACAATCCCCTCCACCATCCATGCCATGTCAGTACCCAACCCTACTGGACCTCATGAATTCTGCCATCCATTTTAAGTCCTATCTGGTCAAGCATTTATACAAAATGTCCTTCAGTGCAATTTCATCCACTGGAGTCTAGTCAGACTATCTAGAGATCTTAAGGAAGGGCTACTCTCCCTCACCCATCAGTAAAGAGTCTTCAACAGTTCCTGGGCTAGACCTATCCTGACACCCATTTCCTTTGCTCCATTCTGAGCACTTGTCTGATTGAGTATGCATGGATCCTGAGCTAGAAGCAACCATTACCACAAGTTCACAAGAGCAAGCTTCCAGTGGACTGAAAGCCTCTGCTTCCCTATGTTCATGGGCTAACCCTGGATCTTAAATATTTCAAGCTCCTCTTCCATAATAGTCCCTGAGCTGTGGGTGGTGCGTGGGTGAGGTTTAATACAGGAGTCCTGTCCAGGGACACACACTCTGCATTCTCTTTTTCTCTAAAACTTAAGCTGTTGTGGCCTTCTGTGTGCATCACACTGTTGTATTAGGATGCTTCATTGGTGAGAGTTGAGGAATTCATTAGTATTCTCTCCACTCCCTTTTCAGTTATGTTCAATGAACATTAGGTATAGAGGCTTCACTGTAAATACATATTTAGTGTCTATCATTACTAGTGTCTATCATTACCTAGGGCTCGGCATCTCTCAGACGTATATATTCTGTGTATCCAGTTGTGGAATGCTGTAGTAGCCTCCATCTGTTGCAAAAAGAAGCTTCTTTGATAAGTGGTATATGGTATAATTGTCTTCGAGTAAGTATTCCTTAAGGAGTATTCCAAACACTTTGATTTTTCTGATGTAAATTTAGTTGAAGTTTGAAACATTTCTATTTTTTGTACCTGGTATGACTTAAACTATTTTAAATTTGTTAAGAGAGCTTCTATTTCTCTGGATGCAGTCAACCTAACTACAGTGGAAAATATATAATTAAGTTGTTGGCAACTGTATTTGTCATGAATCTCATTGCTGAACAAAATAAATGACAGAAACCGCTTAGAGGAAGCAGGCATTATTTTAGTTCACAAATTGTTTCAGGAAAAAAGACAATGGCTGTGGCTCCAGGTAGGGGAGGCTTGTAGCATCACATTGTATCTCAAAGGCAGAGTCATCAGGAAGGAAAGAGAGACCGCAGTTCCTTCTAGCCTCTCCCCTACAGCTCTAAGTCAGCCAAATAACCTCATGTACAAAAGGTTACACAACCTCCCAAGGAGACTACCCACCTGGGAACAAGTGGTTAAGCACATAATGAGTCTGTCAAGGACGTTTCACAAAATAGGTAGTTTATTTTATAAATGTCAGTTTTGTCAAAATTTCTGATAACTTCATTCTGATCATCTCTATTCCTATTTTCTGTTAATAAGTTTCATAAATTATTATCAGAATATTTGAAATTTCAAATGATGATTGAGCATTTCTGTTTATTTCTTGGAGCTCAGTTTTTGCATCATACATTTTATGTGCTTAAATACTAGCATCATGATTCTTAGTGTATTAAACTTTAGATCATTATTAAATTATTTTCTCTGTTTATAATAATATTCTTTGGTCTGAAATAAACTTTATCTGATATTAACATAGCCTTTCCAACTCTCTTTTGATTAGTATCTGAGGTCTCATTAGTAATTTTGAATAAATGCTATGAGTTAGGAGAAATTAGAGAACTTCCTAAGAATTTGTACAAATGTACACATATTTTTATATTGTGTGTGTGTGTGTGTGTGTGTGTGTGTGTGTGTGTGAGTATGTGCATGTGAGTGCAAGTGCCTGCAGAGGCCAGAAAAGAGATGGCTCTGTTGGATCTGGGATAATAGACAATCCTAAACCTCACAAATAGGATGCTTGGATCAGACAACAGGTCCTCAGGAAGAGCAGTGCACATTCTTAAACACTGAGCCATCTTTCCAGTACCCAAATATGTATTTTGAACAAAGATTTGAGGATTAATATGTAAATGGAGTATATGGATTTTTATGTGAACTTTTATTTGAATTTTCTAAAGACTACTAAAAGAATCTCTGTTTCTATATACTTCCTTTGTAACGAAAAGTTGCAACTGCTAGAAAAATTTTAGCTGTATAAAAATATTATTTCTAATGGTCACAGAAGATTGTAAAGATACTTTCTGGAGATTTAGTTTATAGATACTCAAATATGGAATACCAATAAGTAATTTATAGTCTAGAAGATCAGCTCAAGTAGTTTGTAAATTAGATAATTTAGCATAATATAAAATTTCACAGAAAATCTAGAACCCAAACTGATGTATATTTTAAGTGCAGACAAGCCCTTAGTAAAGCTACTTAAAATTTCAGATATTTATAAAATGTTATATAGAACACACGTTTGCTCATAAATTACATGACAAAATTAAAAATTAATTTTTCTACCTTATTATTACAATTTTTGGTTAATACTTTCCAAAATTTAATATCTGAAGTTTTGTTCATATTCAAATGAATGTTTTAGCTCAGAGAATATTCTAAAAATAATATATGCCAAAATTCACACAAAATCCTGCTCATGTTTTTTCTGCCTTCTATATTCAGCTCATGAATTGTCAACACTGATATAATTTTTCTAATGCTGTTCATTGTGTATTAGTTTACATAAAGTGTGCACGCAAACATTTTCTTAGACTCTGTAATAAGAAACTTAGAATTGTAGCTAAAATTAGGTTTGAAAAAGAATGCAATGTTTTTATTTCTCTGATGCCAATGAATTATGTAATATGTCCATACTACATATATGTCTGTGTGTGTGTGTGTGTGTGTGTATTGGGGTGTGTGTGTATTTTTATGCTTTGTTAGAACTAATGAAAATGTTGAATCTTTGTTGTTTGTTCTTTTCTATTGGCATTAGAAATCCTTTCATTTAAAACCTAGGTAAAGTACAATTATATAGATCAATGTAACTATTTTAATTAAAATGTTAGGGATCTACTGCATTTCATCGACCTGATTATTATTTATTTTGAAAGATAAATTTTCCCAGAAGTCCAGATGAATGAATATTATCAAAATACTGGTTCTTGTTAAAAATAATTGCAACAAAACACATTTCTTTAGGAGAAGCTACTCTCTTCAGATTTAAAAATTTATCTATTTATGGATAGACTACAAACCAAAGATGAATCCCCGTGATTCTCAACTTGGCACAAAGAATGCTTGCAGTGTTTGGGGGATAGCCTATCCATTCATTACTCTAAAATAAAATTGGTTCTTTAGGAAAAATAAATAGTGCTCAGAGGCTTGACAATCCTATTTGACACAATGAAAAACTGCTTGTTAAATCCATCTAGACCTTCTCAAAGAAATTGAGACAAACAGTGGGAAATCTTAAACATTCCTTTGTGGTACACAGTGAAATGAGAGGACACTTGCTGGTCATTGTCAGGCTGGCACCTGTTTCTAAGAAAAGTTGTAAGCGTAGTAAAATTATCACCAGAAGTAAATATAATACAGAAATTAGTAATGTAGATATAGATATTAGGAGTAAGGTGGGACATCTGCAATGTTGACAGAGGTTTAGATCAGCAGAGCATTTGGCTCTATCAAATATTAATCTGTGGTATTAATCTAAAATATTCATAAAACAAAAGTCATCTCTAAAATCTTGTAGTTCATAAAAAATAATATAATCTATATTATAGAAAACATACGGACTTTGAGAAGTCTAGCTTTCATTACCACTTCTATTTAGATTATTCTCTGTGCTCTGAAATTTGAGGGCAATAGGTAAATAATCAATAAAGAAAATGTGAATCATTTGAAAGTAGCTGTGACCCAGATGTTTTTCAGACCCTGTGATGATAAGCCATGGACCTGCCACCTTGCCATGTTCTGCAAAGGAGTCACTCCCCTTTCCTCTTCCAGCCAATCATTGACCATAGATGCTTACAGGGGAGGGGCTAAGGATATAAAAGCTGGGAAAACCAGGAGGCTGGTCTCCTGCCATTTTGTGAGGCTGTCCAGAACCACGGCATTTATGTTTGGGTGTGGATTTTCGAACACAGCCATGAAACAAGGGAGCGCCTGCTCTTCTGTAAGTAACCTGCACCCCAGGCTCAGTTAGCAAGTCCAATAAACTCGTTAAGATTCTTCAAACCAGGGTTTGGAGAATTCTTTTCTCAGGTCATGTAAGGACAGTGGGAAAAGGGATTAGATGGCAGTACACCTCCCAGCAGTGAATTTGACTAGCAGTAGCCAAACATATAAGATGTCTGCAGAGATTCAAAAATAGTCAAGGCAGAATCGAAATTTAGAATCTCCTTGCCTTTTGGAAAACATAGATTATGTTGTGAACTGTGAGATACTATTGAGAACTATAAGATATAGTTTTATAACTTTGGTTTGAGTGAGAGTGAACACTGTTGACTGTCATAGTACACAGACGTAGGAGTTTACTCAATAGGATTTCAATAAGTCAGGAAATACTAGCAAGAACTGATTGAATTGTAAGTAATTTAAAAAAAAAGTTTTCTGCACAGTAAAAAAAAATATTAATAGAGAGAAGAGACACCCTGTAGAAGAGGACAACATCTGTGCTATTTCACTGAGAGATAATTAATATATAGAATCTATAAAGAACTCCAAAATAAGCACTGAAAAAAAATCGAATCAATAATTGAATAGATGGTTAAAATAGATGATAGTTCCCAAAAGATTAGTATAAATTGGTGGACCAGTGAGATAGGTCACTCTCTAAAGACACTTGAGGCCAACCATGGGGACCTGATTTTGATTCCTTGGACAGACAATGGAAGGTGAAAAACAACTCTTTCAAGTTGTCCTCTAACCTCCACAGGTAGGTCATGGCATGTATTCATGCACAAATACATATTTACAAGATAAATAGAAAAGTATACATTAATAAAAAATATATGAAAAATTGTACAATACCAAAAGCTTTCATGGAATGCAAATAAAAAACAATTGACAATCTATCTCACCAGAAGTAGAATGTCCAGAATAAGAAAATGAACACCAACACATTCTGGTGAGAATGAGTAGAAAATGATCCATTACATTTTTCAGTTCTTTTGTGTTCTTGTGCTGTTGTGGGGTTTTCTTTGTTTGGGTAAATAATTAGCTGTTTAGTTGGTTGGTTAGTCTTTTGAGAAGATATCATTTGGCTCCCACCGGCCTTAAACTCTCTACATAATCAAATTTTGAACATTAATACATGGCCATATGGTACGTTTATTTCTTCATTTGTTATTAGCCATTTAAAAATGTCATTTTAGTAAAATGGATGGAAATGTGTAGCATTGTATCAAGTAAAATAAGCCAGTCTTAGAAAGCAAGATCAGATGTTCTATCTAAATTTTTCAAAGACAAGAAGCACTTGTAGGATATGGGAAGAAGTCAAAAACAAGCACAATGTATGATATAAAGGAAAGAGAAATTTTAAAAGAACACACGATACACATACATGATATTGTCCTAATAAAATCCATTAGTTTATGATATGAACATATGCTAAAAATAGCATACAGTAATACTAATAAAAATTCAAAGATTAAAAATAACAGATTATATAACCAAAGGGGATGATATAAGTATTTGTGAGAGGAAATCTCTAGCCTCAGTTAATTTAATCTTAGAACAAGCAATAATAATTAGTGTTTAATGAACTTTGAAAACCATAAAAACAATGTATAAATGACAGATGGTAGGCAAGTCTTGATTTGAATATTAACTCTACTGAAAACTGAAAACCAAATGTATGCCCACGATTAAGCAGAAACTAAGAAAATCAAAATAAAATTTAACTAGGTACTGCTGGAATTTGATTTTCTTTTAAGATTGGATCTCGTTACGCAGCTCACACTGGACTGGAACTCATTCTAAACATACTTCATCTTCCTAGGTTCTGGTGAATATGCATGTGCCATTGTGCTCAGCCCCTGGCAGGGAGTCAATTGTTGATAGAAAGGAATGCCTTGAATTAATTTTAGTAACTAAAAAATACAAACATACTGATAAAAAACCAGAGAAATTATCTCATTCATGACTGCTTAATTAAAAAAAAAAAACAAATCAAGAAAGTTAAAAGTTAAAAATGTTAAAATATTGAAGAAAGAGATTTAAGATTGGATTGAAAGGCTTCCCATGCTCATGGATCAGTGTGACTAATATTCTGAACATAGTTGTTCTGCTGAAAGAATCTAGAGAAACAACCCAATCACCAATAAAATTTCAGCAAAATGCTTCACAGAAAATGAAAATAAAAAGCTCAAACTTTTCTAAAAAAAAAAATAAAAATCTAAAACACACACACACAAAAAAAAGACAGAAACAGGATAGCCAAAACTATCCTGAACAAGGAAACAAGAGTACAGCACATCTCCAACACACTGTCACAGACTTCAAATTACAGCACAGAGTATAAAAAAAGCATGATGTTAGCATAGAAACAGACAATGAATAGAAGAATAGAATTAAGGACTCAAGCCTACTCACTTACAAACTTCTAATTTTTGACAAAGGGACTAAAAACACACATTGGGGAGAAGACAACATGTTCTGCTCAACAAATGGTCTTGGTCAACCAGATAGCACCAGGTAGAAGAATGAAATTAGATCCTTATCTCTCACCTGGTACAAAACTCAACTACAAATGGATAAAGGATCTCAAGGACTTGTTACCCTGAATTTGATCCAGGAGAAAGTAGGGAAAACATGGAACTTATAAGCAAAGGAAATGACTTTTTGAGCAGGACTTGGAAGATGGAGGTATTAAGAACACCAACCGACAAATGCCATATCATGAAACTAAAAACTTTCTTTAGAAAAAGGACACGATCATTCAATTGAAGAGGCTACGTACAGAACTGGACAAAAATTTTTCCAATGATACATTGGACAAAGTGTATCTATGATATAAAAAGAATATTAAAAATAAATCAATTGAAATTTGGGGCAAAGTTCTGAACAGATGGTTCTCAAATGATGAAAAAGAAATGACTGAGAAATATTTTTTAAATGTTCAACATTTTTAGTGAGCAGGGAAATAAAAATTTAAAATACTTTGAGATATTATCTTATCCCAGTCAGAATGACTAAAATTCAAAACCAAATGATTACAAATATAAGTGAAGTTGTGTGGGGAGGGGAGGGGAACCCTTATTCAATGCTGAGGGGAAATCAGACTGGTGCAGCCATTATGGAAATCAGTGTGGAGGTTTCTTAAAAAGCTAGAAACATGATCCTGCTATACCATTCTTGGGCATAACATGCAAAGGACCCTATATCCTACAATGGATATATCTGTTCATCCATGCGAATTACAATAACAATGAAATGGACTGATATATGGATAATGAGTGTATAATGCTTTTACACAATGGAATATTGTTCAACTGTTACAAAAGTAATTATGTATCCAGACCCAGAAAGACAAATGTTGCATGTTTTATCTCATAAGCCAATGCTAGCTTTGAATCTTGACATATGTGTGTTTCAACTAGAAAATCCATAGGGGTCAAGAAACTAGTAATGGGCTACGGGGGGTTGCTTCATGAGAGGGGAGAGATAATGCAATGATATTAAAGGATAAAGAAAATTGAGAATAATTGACTAAGAAGTGCTAAATGCAGAGGAGAATGAGAGGGCAGAGTTGAGCAGGGATTATAGGCAAGGATACCTAGCAGTAAAGGCCTTTCAAATAAAAGTCATATGGAAACCAACTATCATAGAAGATATACATATATGTACATTATTTATATACATATATACATATATATAATTTAAATGATTTTATCTTTTTTTTTTAAATCTTTTTGAGACAGGGTCTCTTTGTAGCCCCAGCTGTCCTGGAACTCACGATGTAGACCAGGCTGGCCTTGAACTCACAGAAATCCGCCTGCCTCTGCCTCCCGAGTGCTGGGATTAAAGGCATGTGCCACCACACCTGGCTTAAATGAAGTTATCTTTTAAAGGATGGCAATGCCCCTACCAGACAATACAGTCTGGCAAGTAAAAACCCCAATGCCAGAACAGGCTCCTTCTCTGGATTTGTTGACTGGGGAGGTTTAATAGATCCTCAAACAATACTGCATATTGTCATTACTCTTATCATCCTGAACTTGATGGTAAACCCTATTCCTGAAGATGGATAAATTAATCTGGTAGTGACCTCAAAGCTTTATTTCTTCTGGCTTCCTTCTATAGTGCTGGAAGATGCTACCAGGAGGGAGATTTAGTCATCATCAATCTTACTTGTCTTTAGTGCTGTCACCTACAAACATGACTGGCTTGGCAAGGTATGCACTCCAGTGTCACTGTGATACATATGTTAGGGTAGTAACCAACCTCTCTGAATGGAGTTAAGACTCATTTCACAAGATGGAGCCCATACTGTGTACTGTTTTCAGGGCCAAGAAAATATGATCAAATAGGTCACAGGTTGTAGGGCAGAACCTACTATAATTATGCTCCTAAATGAAGCTTTAAACCCATTCCTAATTACTTATTGTTATACACATATATTAGTGCATCTTAGCTCCCATAAGAGAAGCTTCTTCTTGGAGCAGGTGGTGATTTGCACAGACCCACAGTTGGTCAATAGGCAGAGAACAAGAGGCCAAAGATGGAAAAAGAGACTGAAATAAATATGATAGTGTTTTAAATAAAATGATTACTTTATAAATACAAGGAAATTGGGATTACCTTAGGCTCAAAACACAGCCTTGAGTATATGTAAGCAACTTTTTTTTCAGCTTTATTCAATTGCATACCACCTGTTCAAAAAAATTGTAATTTTGAACTCAAAGCTGTTTTATTGCATTCATCTAGATAAGAATATTGAAGTGTTTCTCAAGAGTCTTCCATCCATAGCAAGATTTTGAAACTTTCAAATTACAATCTTCTACATAGTATACTCTACATGCACATTTAAACTCTTGGCAAATGATGCACTGGTTGAGTATTTTTAGGATGGAAATCTGAAATTATTGATGTTACCTCTCTTCAAATCAGTGTGCGCTGAGGTAAAATAAGTTACTTTGCCTTCCTCTCAATGCTATAAAAATAAAAAGAGATGTTGATTGGTTTTTGAATTGAATAATCAAGTGTGCTTGGAAGAAAATATAAAGAATTGTTTTAAGATGAAGCAAAGAAAAAGATACTTCAAATAAAGAGAAAGTCTGGAGTCAAAGGTGTAATTTTTCATAACTATAAATAATTAAATCATACTCTATCAACTGAAGTTAAATTTATGTGGTTTTTAAATGTTTTTCTATTTATTTATTCTAAAAAATATTTTATTGAGCTTTTGTGCATTTCATATAACAGATATTAATCAAATGTAGACCCCATCCCCCTTCCATGCACCCCCAAACTCCTCCCCCTAAATTTCATGGATTCTGTCATATATGTTAAACGTTTCCAGCTAGGATTTGTATCCAAACATCCCTCAGTGTAAGCTCATCACTGGAGTCTAGTCAGGCTATCTTGAATCACTCCCTTAAGGTCGCCTCTCCTGCGCCCAGCAGTAATCAGTTGCCACTAGTTCTTCAGCTATGGTTGGGGCCTGCTGCCCATTTTCCTAGTTCAATGTATTTATGTGTTCAAGGCAGAACTTTCATACAAATTGCTTCAGTTTCTCCCCATAACGACAGTAGTAGAGGATAGGATAGGTGCTTGATGAAGATGTGTTTATGATTTTTTTTCATGTTCTTTCCAGGTGGAAATTTGAGTTTCTTTCCCAAGGAAGCAATGCCTTCCCCTCCAATTCACCCTGATTGTAACTCATCTCCCATGTTAGGCACGTGTGGTAAGTAAAGCATCCTGAGCGCTCAGTGGACCCCACTGCACTGCAATGATGTTTGCCATACAGGAGCTGACTCGCATGCACATATATGCTGAGCAACAGCGGGGATTTAGTCTGTAGGCTGAAGATTTCTAAATTAAATGTAATTTTTCAGACTTACCAATCTTGATTTTCATGACGATTTTAGGTTGGAAAATGGAGAGGTCAAAAAAGAAATAGAATAAGAAGTAGATAAGGAGAATGTGGAAAACATCAAACAAGGCAAGTATAGCATGGTCAATAAATGAAGTCATAGCAAAAGGCTGGAGCACTACAAGAATGAAGAGAAAGAGCAAGAGAGAGTGAGGGGAAACATGAGCAGGAAGCCAAATCTTTTTCTTTTTAATTTCCTAACGATAGCCATCAGTGTGCTTCTAAGTACACATAGGCAATGTTCTTTTCCCAACTCTGTATGCCTGTGGTTTCCAGAGCTTCAAACAATATTGTCTCTAAACATTCAATTTAAAAAACATATAAGAAAGTTTGTAGTTCAACTTCAAGGATAAATCAAGAGGGCATTTCATCATTTTAAAGGATACAACATCTCCCACATTGGAGGGCAATAGGCAAATCCACTTAGGTCACTGTACTCTGCCCGTTGAAAGGCTGTTTGTTCCTCCTGAATGTTTGAATTTCTGATTCTGTGCCCAGGAAAATAGAGTGCAGCCGGCGAAAAAGCATTATGGTGATTATAAAAAAAAAAAAAAAATAGGAAAAAAGTAGGATGCTGCTTTAAATTCTTTGGATGCTTAGAAGAAACTATACAACTTATTTTGCAGGCAAGTTTTTTATCTGTTTGCAATAGAAATTGAAAATTGCACCGTCTTTCTAAAAAAGAAGCTTCATTGAATTTTACACAATGGAGCTGCTTTCAAAGATAACATTATGTAACACAGGGCTACCAACAGCCATTAACCTTGTATATAGCAGACATGGAATTGAAGGCCAGTACAGCCTAAGGGCATTTGACAGCACAGGTAGTGAGCAGCAATTACAGGCAGACTGTGCTAGCTTCCAACATTGAAAGAAAGAGTAGAAACCTTGTCCCTGGCTCCAAGGTGTTTAAAATGGAACTTGTTTGAACACAGCATGATACATCACCATCATTACTGTTTATTTTGGAACTATAGTGAAAAATAAAAAGAAAGAATAAATGCTTCATCGTAATATTTTGAAATATTCTACATGGATTGAAGCAAGAGAATATCTGCTAGTTTAAAATACTTTTTAAAAATAGGGCTGAGGAGATGGCTCAGCGGTGATGAACATTGACTGTTTTTACAAAAGACCCGGGTTTGATTCCCAGCATCCACATGGCAGCTAACGACTGTCTGTAACTCCACTTCCAGGGGATCCAACAGCCTCTTCTGTGCTCCGCGGGCATTGCACAACACAGGTGACTTACCTACATGCAGGCAATACACTCATACACATAAAAATTAAAAAAAACTTAAAAAAAGAATAACCATACTTTTGGGAACCACTCAATTATAGGTCTTACCCAGTTGTCCTGATTGTGGCATTGTAACATCTTTCCATCTTAATCACTCTCAATTGTATAGTGAAGGCGTATCATACATATCCATAACAGATGCCCATCACTGTTACCTACTGTCTATAAATTATTAAAACTTATATGATTCCATATATATAACCAATCTCTCTCCATTCTTTCTTTTATAAGTCCCTTACAACATCATTTTACTTTCTGTTGTCGTCATCTAATCACTCAAATAATTCACATTATTAGAACCATTTAATATCTGTCATCTTGTGTCTAACTTATTTCACTTTGTAGAAAAAGTCCAAGATTCATCTATACTGTAGCATATGTCAAGCTGAATTTCTTTTTAATGGCAAATAATATTACATTGAATGCATATACTATAATTTGCTTATCCGTTTATGCATCAATGGTCATTTGGGCTGTGTCTGCCTTTTATCCCTTGTGAATAATGCTGCTATGAACCATAATTTCTGTAAGACTCTTTAATTCTTTTTCTATACATAGCTAGGAGTAGAATTGCTGAATTATAGGGTATTTGACTCTAAACTGTTCCCCACAGGCATGTGTTTTGAGTATGTGTTTCCTGACTGTTGGTACTATTTTGGGAGGCTATAAAAGTTTTAGCAGGTGAGGAAAAGCTCTCAGCAGTTAAGAGGCAGGCCTTCCATGGATATAGTGGAGCTATTGGTTTTAGCCATGTTCCATTGAACTTAGAGATCTAAGAAAAATTCTAGATATATAATATTAGATTCATAATATTTCTTTTTATCCTGATAAGTTTTCCATTTTGAAAGTTAAGAAGATAAAATTTATAATATGTATGAAAAAAAGTGAAAATTGACTTAAAAACAATTTGCACTTGTCAAATATTCAAATACTCTTTTTTTAAAAAAATTTATTTCTTTTTTATTTTATGTGTATGTGTGTATTGCCTGCATGTAGGTAAGTGCACCCATGTTGTGCAATGCCAACGGAGGTCAGAAGAGGCTGTCAGATCCTTTGGGACTGGAGTTACAGACAGTTGTTAGCTGCCATGTGGATGCTGGGATTCGAACCCAGGTCTTCTTCAAGAACAACCAGTGTTAACCTCTGAGCCATCTCTCCAGCACCCAATATTCAAATATTCTTATAACAAAACAAAAACCAAATTGTAAGCTGTGATTTAGATCCAATTTATACTAACATGAACTGATACCTTAAAATGAAAATATATAATATCATACATATTTATTGAATATGCTAATATTTGGGGATAAAATATAACAATGATCAATCACTATAATCTATGATATAAACTTATCCTCACTTCCAAAATTTCCTCTTGTTCACTTTATTATTAATAATATATTATTATCTGTGATAACATTTAACATAAGATCTATCTTCTGATTAATTTTTAAGTATTCAGTACGACATGGCTAGCTATGGTCAGGAAGCAGGCTACACAACTAGGTAACCAGAACTTGTTCATCTTGCATAAATAAACGTGTATAACCTTTTCTTTCATTCAACTTGATTGGTACAGACACTGTTTTCAAGGTTTTAGAATCATTTCTTTCATCAGTTCTGGAACTTCTCAGAAATAATTTCTGTATATGTTGCATTTATAGTATTCCCTTTCTCCAAACTCTGACTATGGCTTCATATTTTGTTGGGATATGAAGAGAGTTAATGTCCACTCAAACTATTGCAGTCTGCTCACAGTTTAACAGTGTTGACAGGTGGAGGGTCATGCAAGAGGTGATTAGACTTTGGGAAACTTCTGCCATGCAGGTATCAATGTATTTTCTGTAAGGCTGGATTAGAGATATAAACAGACTAAATGGGTCTGTGTAAAATACTCACCTTTCTCTCTTCTGCATCTTTCTTTCCTTTCTGCTTTTCACCAATATTTGTGTTTATATGAAGTCAAAAAGTCAACCATACATCAATGTCTAGAACTTAGAGTTGTAATGAAACATTTTTTGGGGGGGGGTATAAAGATAATGCACCTTATTTTAGTACGGTGACAAACAGATTGAAGCTCAAACATTCATCCTCTTTTCTGCCATCATTTTTAGACCCTCATCTCTTTCTCCCTGCTTGGCTTTCTAGAAAAATACTCTCTTTGAGATGATGTCAAAGGCATACGTTTTCTGCCTAATGATGAATTTATTTACATTCATGTAGTCCATAATATCATTTCCTGTTCCAAGTTATTAATTCTGTTTGTGTCTATTTTTTTTTTGAGACAGGGTCTCCCTGTAGCCCCAGCTGTCCTGGATTCGCCATGGAGACCAGAATGGCGTCGAACTCACAGAGATCCACCTGCCTTTGCCTCCCAAGTGCTGGGATTAAAGGCACACGCCACCACACCAGACCACGACTTTGTTCTTTGGTGTATAGTTACATTTTGATGCATGTATTATTTTCATAAATTTTATAAGCAGTTGTTGCATATGTTCCCTAAAATTCATTTACTGTTGTGCAAATATTCATTAAAGATACAATTTTTAATAAATTTACAAAATGTGTGGACTAGAACTGTACTATGACCATTAATGGTTAGTATTTTTATATGAGTCCTAAGGTACTCTGTTGTCTGCCAAGCCTCCTCTGTTGAATGCCAAGTAAATTAGTCCACTAAGAGAAAGTGAATCTGTTCACTCAGGAGAAGACATTTTTCTCAGAAAAGTTTTCACTTAACCACCAGTATAGACTTGTAAATTTCTTGATATTTTTATGGCATTAAAAACATGGGGCCAGAGTGGAGCAAGGGAAACAGATGAAAGACCAGTCCTAGAATGGGAGCTATTGGAAACTGATTGCTGCTGGGTGAGCGTAGGCCTTACTTAGGATCGATAGATAGGCTGACTAGACTCCAGTGAATGAATTTGCTTTGAAGACCATCTGGGTACAAATGCTTGACTGGATAGGACTTAACATGTATGGCAAAATACATCAGGTCTGGTGGGGATCTAAATTTAAGAACTGTTGTATGAACTGTACAAAAGCTCAATAGAAAATAAAAGAATAAAACCCATTTTTAAAGTCTTAAAAAACATGGCAGGCTGGGTGTGGTGGCACATGCCTTTGATCCCAGCACTCGGGAGACAGAGGTAGGCGGATCTCTGTGAGTTCAAGGCCAGCCTGGTCTATATAGTGAGTTCCAGGACAACTGGGACTTCAGGGAGACCCTGCCCCCTGCCCCAAAAATGCCAGGTACTTTAGTTTTCAGAGAGAACGTTATTCCGAAACAATAACCATTATATCATTAATTCCTATTTATTCACACACTGCACATTGCTATATAGACTTTAAGCAAGGCTGCCCTAAGGTGTTGACAAACTAAAAGTCTTTGCATATCTTATTACTTTCCACCTATCAGTCATCAATATACCTGTCATCTATCTATTATCTATCTATCCATCCATCTATCTATCATCTATCCATCTATCATCGATGTATCATCTATCTATCATCTATCTATCATCTATCATCTATATCTATCTATTTCTATCTAACATGTATCTAATCTAGCTTTATCTTCTGTCTTCTATATGAAAATTATGTCGTTACTATCTTAGTATAAATGCAATACTAATCATGTACTAATTTATTCAAAAATAAATGCAGCCTAGAACTAGGGAAATGGACAACAGGCCCCAATCTTTACTGAGAAACTATTGGCAGCTGAGTGAGAGAGAGTTGATCTTTAAATTCAAAGTGTTTATTTGAGAAATCAGAGCATTAACATGTCTAGTTCAGATCCCGTGTTTATGTAGGAAAAAATAATGTGTATGAATGTATTTAATATGTATTAGTATCTTGAATTACCATATCATGTTAAAAATTTTAACACTTGTGATATTTGTTTACTTCAATAAAATTCCATAAAATAAAACCATATATAATTCAATATTTTTAAGTCTAGCAGAAAATAGAATAAAAGAGTTAATGAGGTAAAATGTTGGATGATTATAAATATTAAGATCATTTTTCATCAGAAAAATCTATCATTTACTCCAAATCTTTACTTAGGATGGCATAAAAAATTAACAGTTTTTTTCTTTGTATCTTGGTGTCATGTTCTCTGTGTTGGAAGGAAGGAAGCTACATTGGAGGATTGCTCCTTTTGGATTGGCCTGTGGGCTTGTCTGTGAGACATTTTCTTGACTGTTGAGTGATAAGGGAGGGCCCAGCCCACTGTGCTTTGTGCCTCCTCTGGGAAGGTATCCAGAACTGTATAAGAAGGCAGGCTGAGTATAGGCCAGAGGAGCATGCCAAGAAGCACGTTCTTCTGTGGTCTCAGGTCAAGTTTCTGCTTCCAAGTTCCTGCCTGCCTTCCCACAAAGAAGGACTGTCACTTGGAACTATAAGATAAAGTAAACCCTATTTGCCTCAAGTTACTTTTGGTCAGAATGTTTTATCACAGAAATAGAAAACTAACTAGAACACTGTCACTCTCTATTTTTCTTCCAGCACATGTCAAATCTTTATTGATTATGTTTTCTTGATATATAAAGTGATTCCACCAACTATTAATTTTTAATAGAAGTCACCCAAGAGCAGAAATTATTAGTTAGGCCTAATTTCCCATGGCAAATAATATTATATAATTTTTAAAGAAAATCTGGATTCATGCATATATAGTTGAAATAAAGTATACATGTTTAAAAGATGGTTGAATATAATTTACATTTGAAATAATATAATATAGTTTTGTCATTCCAAATGAAAAAGGGACATAAATGTCATGTAAAATATATTAACATATGAACAATGTAAGAATATGTGATTAGAATATAATATAAATATTTGAAATGTAATGAATACACAGCTTACATTTGGAATATATGCTGATGTAACTTATTAATAGCATGGGTCTATGTCTATACTTTAAATATAATATCATATAAGCGTAAACATGCATATGTGCATATATACATAAGGACATAGTAGAAACTGTATTGCTATACACATATGTGATTGCAATTTATATTTTGCCTACACGTGAATATTTCAGAAAAGCATTGTTTCACAAAATCTTTAGTCTTGTTAAGGTAAGCAGTTTTAAAATCATAATGATTTGGGGTTTTGAAAAAAATGATAAAAATAAATAAGGGGAACTGGAGAGATGGTTCAGTGATCAAGAGCACTCATTTCTCGGTAAGCAGTTTTAAAATCATAATGATTTGGGGTTTTGAAAAAAATGATAAAAATAAATAAGGGGAACTGGAGAGATGGTTCAGTGATCAAGAGCACTCATTACTCTTGCAGAGATCTCATGTTCAATTCTCAGCATCCACATGGTGACCAATAACCTCCCATAACTCCAGATCCAGGGAATATTACACTTTCTTCTGACCTCCAGGGACGTTGCACAACACGGATGCACTTAGATACACATGCAGACATTATACTGTTACACATAAAATAATAAAAATGTGAAAAAAATTTAGAGAACACAGGAATGACTTGCTTATCTTCTTAAAAAGCAACTTTGAAAGCAATCTGCACTGTTAATTGCCCATCTCTTTCTTGTCAAGTAGAGAATAACATAAAATCAGTGACGTGCTTGTTTCTGTTTCTATAGCCTAGAGTGAAAGAATAAAATCTACTTAGCATGAAAAGATCTTCTTTCCTATCAAGTTGTTTACACCTTTCAAACTCATTTATTTATCTATGAAAGAAAAATACAATTTATGGGAGAGAAAACATGAAATTCAGTGATCTCATTTCTTGCTAATTTGAATTTGAAAGTACTCAAGATATAAATGAAATGAAATAAATTAATGAAAAAAATCAGAGAACATTTTTATATTTTGTAACTTAGTTTCTCCAAGGAAATTTAAATACTGGGAGATTTGATGAAACTAATTTATGTGATTCAAAAAAAATGCTAATGTTTAAACACCTTTACAGAGACAAAACAAAATAATTACTAGTATGTGATTACATATGAGTAATTATAGATTATAATTCACTAGATCAATGCCCCCTTGAGAAACGTTTGTAATGGATAAAATGGGATGACATTGAAAAGCAAATTCTAAGAAATAATACTGACTTTTCTGAGTGCTGAATTGTTATTTTTTGTGTTTTGTCTTTTTGAGACAGGTTCTTCCTGTAGCCTGGAACTCACCATGTGTTGAAAATTTTAAAGACAAGTAGCATGCCATCGAAACCAATAAAAATGAAAATAGAAATATTTTTATATTTTCTGAAATCACTATCACAGGACTATATTACAGAAAGAGCAGTAATTCACTCCCTTCTTTACGTCACTGTACCTCTTCCTTCTTTACTTTTCTTCTAAGACCTTAAACATGCAGAGTCTGGGATACACGAAGCTCTATGTAAGATCTACCAAAACTCAAGTGAGTGAATCTGAAGTTGTTTTTATTAGATGCAGGTCTCTAAGCCAAACATGTAATTTCTTAGAATAACCATTAGTCATATATTACTAGAAGTAACCATATTTCAGAACAAATTACAAACGTTGTTTATTCAATGGAACATTAATAATAAGTAAAATTTTCTTTGGGACTCATACCTATTTTTGTTAAAAATTCAGGAAGAGATAGTAGGAGACAGATGCTATTAAGAGGGAAATGAGGGAAAGAGTGAGTACTGGAACTGGAGAGGGAGTAGGAAGAGTTATACAGGGGGAGTGAGAATAGAGATAAATAATGCTTAGATGGTATGCAAAAAGCAGAAAGAGAGATGTATTAATATAGTTGCAATAAATAAATGAGTGCATGTGCATAGCTGAAGACTTTATAACAAAAACCACAGTGCCAGACAGGAGAAACCATCCTTTGAGTTGTTGGTCAGGGTAGTCCATGAGGCTCCCCCAAAACACAGGCTATTGTCACAGCTTTTGATTACCTCCATGAACTTGAAGTTAAGACCCTATTGATGAAGACAGGCCACACTTTGAACACAGGACTTAGAGTAACCTACTTAAAACTGATGTGAAAATCTCCCTGAAGACTACCTCTCATGGTACCAGAGGATACTATGCAAGCTGCCAAGGAGGAAAATAAGTCAATGATTCCATGCAGCTGTAAAGCCTAAAACTCAACAATGGATGACCCAGAAAACTATCACTATTGGTGCTGCAATGGCTCTTTTATCTTGAGAACTAATAAACAGGTGTCTAATTGTACAAAAGCCCACCTTAACTGGAAGTAATCCATGAATGGTACCATAAATATAGCCAAATAGACATGGCTAGAGAGGTCTTAGGTCCTAGAGAAAAGCTTACTTTTGCCTGACCCCTAGACCAACGTAATCTCTTACTTTATTCTAAATATGCATCCTCATATTTATAGACAAGGGTATCTTTCATCCTCATCAAAAAAGTTTTTCTTTTTTAATTTTTTTTTGCAAGAGATGGAGACTGTAACAGAATTCCAGAACTGGTCAAATAAATGCAAACAATAAGTGTCTGTGAGATGCTTAACCCTAAGTGACACGTCATCTATGCAACATCTGCACGAAGCATGAATGCATCTGTCAACTCTCACCAGAGAATTTCCTTATGCAGCAGATGATGACTAACATATATATCCACAAGTATCCAGAGAACAAGGGGTCACAAAGTGCTTATCCTGGAATATGACACCTATATCAAAGTTCTGCCTCCTAAGGACCTGGGATTATTGCAGAAGAAGAGGAGAAGGGGGGTGGATGACCCCAAGGAAACAGTGCCTTACAGACAGCTGGTCAGTTACTCATATGAATTCACAGCAGTGTTAACAACGGGTCCTGTGCAAGCTCAAACCAGACAAAATCCTTGAATAGACATGTGGAAGTGGGTAAGAAACCCCAACCCAACCTACAGAACATTTGGCAATTGATAGCTGGTGGGAAAGGGCAGATAGACACACATTGAAGGTCATTTGGGGACAGAAAAAAAATTATAAACATTGTAGAGAGGTGTAGACAAGGGAGACATCTAAATAATACCAAACTGTATTGTATGATAATCACAAAAAAAATCAATAAAAAATAAAATTAAAAATCTAGATAGTAAATAAAAGAGACATGACACTGGACTTCAGTAGCATAAATGTTTTTTATTATGTTAAATGGGCCTGGTTCACTCCAACACACTGAAAAAAACATAAATAATTTAATTAATTGTGTAAAATAAATAAAATAATATGATATAAGAAATATAAGAATAAGAAACATATTAATGAAGTTTACAATTCTGCCCAAGTAGTAATAATATGTGAAGTATTCAGAAACATAGTGTTTAGTACTTTCTAAATTCGTATTTCCTCTTAATTTAAATATTTCCAGGCCAAACTAAGAATAGATCAATCAGGAATAACCTTTACAAAAAAAAAAAAAAAATCTGGGTTCTGGAGAGATGATTGAGCCAACACTTAGGAGCACTGGCTGCTCCTGCAAAAGATACAAAAGCTTTGATTCCCAGCACCAACATGGTGGCTAACAACTATCCATAACTCCAGTTATAGGGGATCTGAAGTCCTCTTCTGTCCTCCATGAGCACTGCATGACAGAGCTATACCTACCTTCCTGCAGACAATGTGCTCATACACATAAAATAAAAATAGCAAATAAAATATTAAAGCATACCTTATTAGTTCCTGAAGAATCTTGCACCAAGACAATTTCTCAGTTCTTTTGAATTTTACTAACTTTAATATTTCTTGTTTGAAATTTGATCTCACATAGCTGCAAAACCTTGCTCAGGAGCTAACAGTTATTTCTCCTTTACATCCATTTGTTCTTAAAGAAATATGAGCAATTTTTTTGCCTGACCTCATCCATAGAATGTGTCCTCTTCAATTTATTTCACCTTGTATCAAAGGTGATGATGGGGTAGGGCAAGAGAGAGCACATGGTTAGGTGTATGATAGATGGAGATAGAGCCTGATGTAATTTACTCCTTGCCACAAAATTCGTAGGATTACAGAAGATTGAAATGTTCAAATTGTCTGTATAGAAACATCTATATGTATCTACATAAATTTGATAGAATCTTTGAGATTGAGAAAACTTCAAATCCATGGAACTTTAACTACACGGGAGAAGTGTTGATATACATACACACACACACACACACATATATATATATATATTTCATGTGGATTTTAATAAAGGGCTGGAGAGATAACTCAGTGGTTAAGACACTGGAAAAATTTAAAATAGGAGGTATAAAATTTGAAAAATAAGATTAAAATTTAATTAATTAAAATTTAAGTTTAAATAGTGGGTCTAACTAAATTCCTTCTCCATGAATTCACAAATTCTGCTAGAATACACTTAGGAGAAAAGTCTAGCAAGTACTGATTGACAATTGTGCCTAGTCTATACACAACTGACATACTTATTAGATGTATTCAACAGTCCAATGGTGGTAAAATAGCTAATTAAAAATAATCTCAAAAAATACATTATAAAGTTTTTAATTAGCTTGTCAAATTATAAAACTCCTTACAATTCTTTCATATAAAACTATTATAAAACTCCTTACAAGTCTTTCATATAAAGCTAATTTATGTTGACTCTTTTTTATCCTCCATGACTTCATCTACATGTTGGTACTCTATATGGGTAGATGCAGACAATAGGTCAAATCATGGCAAACTGTGTATGTGGAGGGGCGGTGAGGGGGTATGTAGGTGCCCTCAGAGTTACAGAAGGTAGGCAACCTGACTTGAGTTCTGGGAACCAATTCAGGTCCTATGTAAGAGCAACAAAAGATCTTACACACTGAGCCACCTTTCCAGCTCCCTGATCTTTTTTCTTTTTTTTTTCTAGCTTGTTCATAGAAATGACTTTCACCATATGGATATAGACTGGACTAAAGACTTTTGCCTAATTTTTCAACCAAAAAGTTATTGTTCTAATGTAAACAAATCACTGAGCCATGTACTCCTCTTGTGACCTGGACATATGATTTTAATCCCTCAGGACCCTGCCTTGTCTTCCACCTAAAAGAATATATAAATTTATGTACACAAGGTTTGCGTATCAAAGCACTGCACACATGCTTTATTTATTTATTTATTTATATTTATTTTGTCTATTTGAGACAGGGTCTCCTTGTAGCCCCAGCTCTCTTGGAATTCACTATGTAGACCAGGCTGGCCTTGAACTCACAAAGGTCTGCCTGACTCTGCCTCCCAAGTGCTGGGTTTAAAGGTGTGCACCACCACGCCCCGCTGACTTATTTATTTTTATGGGGCTTTTGGCTACTCTAACATTGCCCCCTCTTAAGAGGTGACCATAAAATCTTTTAAGGATTAGATACAAGCTCCCTAATACTTTCAACATTTTTGGCCTTTGGAACAGAGTATGTTGCTAAGAGGCCCAAGCTCATTTTGACTTTTAGCCAAGAAACTGGCTATTTTTCTTTGGGGTGTTTTACCCTAACTGCCTAGCCAATTCCTACCTCCTATTCTTATCACACCATTCTCTGGAGAGGTTACCCAAATTGCCAATAGTTGGAAGAGGGATGCAGAATGCTCTGGCTTTCTTCCATGCTGAACAGGGACACAAGGTGAGGCAATTGAGTACCCCTTAAGTTGGTCTATCTACAAGACTCCCAAATTTCATAACTCTTATCTCTAAGGGGAAAAGAAAATCCTTGAATAGTGCATATGAGATGCGAAGGAGAAGTAAAGGCAAGAGTAATTATCATTACAAGTTCTAGCCAAAGACTAGAAAAAAGTCAGAGCAGGGCAATTTTCAAATGTTCATATGAGTCCACCAGAATTTCTTGACAAGGGCTTCCAAAAACATCCCTCTATTGGGTTCCTTCTCATCTTTCTTTTGTCTTCCAAGGCTGGACACTAGAGTGGTGGATTCAGGATTTTCTTTCAGGTATTTTGATAGCTGTTGGCGTGGTTAGAATCAGTGGCAGTTCCTTCTCAAAGGCTTCTAGATAGGAGGAGAAAAACAAGTTTATCCCTCATTTTAGAACAGTAGCTGGTTGTCTCCCTTAGCTACAGGTGGGCACTACAGTATTGGAGTCCAAGATTTGAAGTTTTACACTTGAGCAGCACTTTCTGGTTAGGAATAAAATCATCAATGAAAAATAATTATCTAAATAACTTTTTATATAGACTTAAGCCTAATGTCTGGGAAGTGTAATCCCTTGAACTCTTAAAGAAATATACTAAGGACTTTACTATTTGGTTATACTTTCCTTTTGGATGTTTAAGACCATACAGTTGGCCCAAATAATTTATTCTTACACTTAAGGTCATTTGAGGATCTGTTCCTCGGGGGTCACATGGCTTGGGGGGAGGGCCTGGGTCCTTTTTTTTTACAAGAATTAGTTCCAACTATGTGAAGACAAGTCAAAGGTCCTGCTCGACCATGTCTGGCTTCACTTGGAATCATGAATGAAATGTTTTCTCTGAGTTGACCCTCCTTTTTGTAGACTGGACACTGGTTCAGTTCCATCTCCTGGGGTCTCCATGGCCTCCCTGAACAAGAGGACAGGTTACTCACCACAGTTACAGGACATTTTGAGAGATGTTCCATAGTCCCCTGGAACTTAGTCAACCTTGGAGGACAAGGGGCAAAAACTGTCCTTTAAGTCCCTCTGACCACATTAGTATAGGCCTCAAAGTATGGCTGTTAAACATCCAATAAAGTTAGTTTTACCAGTCTCTACTTTGATTTTGATGGGCTATTTAGATAAGGCTTGGGTGAAAAACCAAATATTTTCATATATATATTTTGTTGCTTCAACTAGTTGACTAAACTATGGCCATAGAAATTTTAAGATTATGTATATATTATTTTTGTTTCATCCTTCATATATCTTTTTGCATTGTAAACAATGAGAGAAATTTGAGTGTGTAAAAAATTCTAGGCCTGGGGGTCACACAGCAAGATTCTCAGATGAGATAATGATGGATCCTGACTTCAGCTTCCCCATTTCATGCTGAAGACACTGTTTCAATAAAATATTGAGGAAGCTGTGTGTGGTGGCCCAGGCCTCTAATCCCAGCACCTGGGAGCCAGAGGCAGGCAGATCTCTGTGACAGCATGCCCAGTCTGGTCTACAGAGCACGTTCCAGGACAGTTGGGGCCATAGGGAGACCCTATCTCAAAAATACAAAACAGAAAAACCACAAACAAAAAATAATCAAAGCACAATTCCAAGAGACACCCGAAGGAATGGTGATCAGTTGTTCACATCTGCTCTTTGTGTTAAGAGTGCTAAGAGTCAGGCTGTTTTATAATTTGCGCATAACATTAATATGGTATAGAAGTGACATGTTTATCAAATATTTAATTCCCTTATAGATTTTCCATAAAATGTGAGGTTTCTTTGATGCCCCCATTTCCCATCTCCTTGATCTTACTCTGTGTAAGTGGATGAAGCTGCTCTCAAAAGCTATAGGTTATTAAGTGAAAATCTCAGAGCTGTGGGCTATCTCTTCACAAGGCTCCAAAAGACCCCCAAAGAATACACAAAATTGTCGTTGCTGTTGCTTTACCACATAACCAGTTGGTAAGATCTTATCATTGAAGTTGTCACAGCCTTTGACCACAAGGCATTTTGAAATCAAGTTGGACCTGAGATGGAAGCGTCATCCTTCCTCACTAACCATCAGTGTACCAGTAGGTAGTTTGTAGGCTGATAGGGTAAACTTCTCAATAGTCTTACTCAAATGTCGACCCTCTGTGAAACAGTACTGAGTGACCAGGCAAAATGATCCCACTGGTGCAATAGTGGCACGTCTGCTATGGTGGCAACTGATCTATTTCAGATTGGACTTGATGCATGCTCTATTGGAGAGAATTCAAATCTTCAATTCTTTAACATAATCCAAAGTATGTTGTGAGGTGGGGAAGCCCTGTAGAGATGGCTCAGTCAATAAAGAGATTGACATGTAATCATGAGAAACTGAATTGGAGTCCCTGGTCCCATGTAAAAATAACGTCATGGGTGGGAGAGTTCTGCTGTAACCTCAGAACTGAGTGGCATGGAGATGGAAGGACCGTCAGTTCATTGACTGGATATCCTACCCAAAGCAGTGAGCTTCAGTTTCAGTGAGAGATCTAGTCTCAAAAAATAAATAAATAAATAAAAAATAAAAATATCAAAGTCTAGTAAATGATAGAGCTCATTTTAAGTGGTGTTTTCAGAATAAAACATGCATAAATACTCTAGGAAATTTGAATTTCTAATAAGTAGTTCATAAATGTTAGTGAATGATTGTTTATGTAATATTTGGTTCTTATATATTCTAATGAAAATTTAATATAAATAAATAAAGTAGGAAATAAAAAAGTTAAAAGTGATCAAAGAAAGACATCCAATATTGACTTTTGGCTTACATGCACATGTTGAATGCCAAGCCATAAGTAGCACATCTACATCATCCCCATCCAAAGCTCAGGGAACATTATGGAAGAAGGGATAGAAAGAATGTAAAAGCCAGAGGAAGGGAAGGAGGGCAGTGGGAAGTGATTACTTCCAGCCATGACAGAGCTGTTGCATACTCAACCTCAAATAGTATTGAAAAGTAAAAAGGAAAGGGGCTTGAAGTACCCTGCGTGGGTGGATAATGCTGCTCCCATAAGCTATACATTTTAAACAAAATTCTCAGTGCCAGGTATGGGATACCAGCCTTTGAATTGTTGATTAGAGAGGCCCTAGAGGTTGTCCCAAAAATATGGCTATTGCTCTTGCTCTTGGTTACTCACCAGAACTAAATGGTAAGATCATTTTACTGCAGAAACTTTGCTCACAGAACACAGAGGAATTACTATGGTACTGAGCTGGAAGCTTTCTACTTGCTGGCTAGCTTTCATAATGTTGGAAGGTAGTAGGCAGGCTGCTAGAAAGGAAAAACCAGAAAGATTGCTACACAGCTGTGAGGCACAACGCCAACTTTTGAGGCAAGATGTGCCTACTAGTACATCTGTGCCATGAATGTCAGAATAACCAATCACTTTACAATTGACTTGAGAACCTCTCCACTAGGGAACTAGCACAACTGGCACCGCAAACCTCATCAAAAGCTCATAACTGGGGAGATCATAGGCCTCAGAGAGAACCTATCACTGATGTGTTAAATGTAAATGTTGTCAACTGCCTCTAAATATTCGTTCCTGTTATAGATTAGTGTTGCTTTCAGATTTGGTCAGAGCTTCTTTTTTGCAGTAGACTTTAGTGAATGCAAAATTGCATAATGGGTCAGATTGACCAGAATAAGTGACTGTTCAGAACTCAGTCCTAATCCCTCCAAAACAGAGTACGTTGTGAAAGAGGAAGTGTATAAGCTACAAGATTCAGAAGATGGGGAGGAGAGCTATGAAACCTTGTCTTCATAGGCATGGTGGTAACACTCAAGAATTTACAGAAGCTGCACAATTCCAAGGCTGTTAGAAATCCTTCATAAATGGAGGAGGGCCTCATTACGTTTCACCCATCTCTAAGATGCTATGGGGCACATAATGTTTGTTAGGGGAGGAGGAGTCACATTCTGCAGTAGCATAGCCTCTGGTAAATAATTCATCTCCCATCCATTCTCATGAAAGCAACCCTAATTAAACAGCAGGTCCCTAAAAGGCATGAATGAAGGAGGGGCACATGAGAAGAAGAAAGGGTTCAGTGGGAGCGGAAAAGGGGTAAGAGGGGATAATGGATCGTGAGTATGATCAAAGTAACACGTGAGTGTGTGTGTGTACATGTGAAATTATGAAAGAATAAAAAGTAAAATAAGTGTGATATGGAAGTAACAACAACAACAACAACAACAACAGCAAAGGAGTCAACAGTAATTCCAAGACTGGTTCCTGAGTCTGTACTTCAAAGTACAAAATACCACATATTCTACCTCTCCAGTTAACTCACTCAAAGCTCAGTGGGTTTTTCTGTAGAAGGCGTTTCCTTACTTTGTATACGAGAGAGAGAGAGAGAGAGAGAGAGAGAGAGAGAGAGAGAGAGAATCAGTTAAAAATAAAAATAAAAAAATAGTTAACAGTCCACTCAAGTCTTTCTGAAAACTAAATGATGCTGGTATCATTTCACAAGTCATCAAAATGCTAACTACTCAGGTGCAGTGGCTTGCATTATTATCTGGCCAGTTTTTCTCTGTACCTTAATGTACTGCTGAGAGGTTTGCCTATGAGGGCTCATTTGCTACCCAGTGATGACAATTACCTGTCTCCTCCTCTTTCATAGACTTTTAATCTTTAAACTGCAAATGCTGTCAACTAAATTTGTAGATATCCTTATTTGAGGCCAGGACATCTAATCTTGGAATTATGCTGACTGGAGAGTATGCCAGCAAACCACTTCCAGCATAAGGGAAGCAAATAACACAGGAAGGCATCCCAAAGGCTAACAAGTCAGGTCATGGTTGCCAAGGGAAAGCTGCTGGGTCACTGGCAATGGGACAGGTTCCCAGGATTAGGTTAGAATTAAATGATTGACATACAGTGTTGGAAGTGCTCTCTGTAGTATCAGGTTAGAATCCCAGTAACCTAAAGCATCCCCACTGGTAAGTCTTACAGCAGCTGTCATGTAGGCTTACTTTACTTCTGTTATTTGAGCTTTCTAATTACACCATAAGACATGTCATATTTTACCCCATATTCCATCAAAACACAGTTGGGTTTGTTTCTTTTTTTTAGCGTGTCATTGTAAATATCCTTCAGACTCTCCACGGGATGTGCTTAGCAGCCTGCCTCTTTCCCACTTGTGAAGCAGAGTTGAATGAACTCTAATACAGGTTATAGTCTTCACAAAGCATTGCATTTTGTGTCCTCTGGGTTCTCATTCACACCCCTGCTCCTCATAACCGGGTGGAAACAAGCACATTTGCTTGTAGTTGTTGAATTATTCTGCATCTGGAGGAGCAGGGCCATACACCACAGCCTCTTCCTGGGTCTCTTTCCTTTGCCCCGTTACTCTAAAGTTTCCACACCCTGTTCTAAAACAAGACAAAATTTCTGTTCTTCATATACTGATGAAGTATCCACATCCCTTCCAAGGGTTGATATCTACAATGTGTCATTTCTGCTTTAAGGTCTACTTTAAATTTAAATCTGCTTCAAATTGGAGAGTACTTGTTATTCTCACTGCAGAGATGAGGAAAGGAAGCTGGAAAGATTAACAGACATCCTCAAGGGCACACAGTTAATAATACAGAAGCAATTTTGCAGCCTCAAGTTGGGCATTTGCACCAACCATATCTGTTCTTGTTTCCCTTGTTATAAATTGCTTTCTGTAGTTATGATATTTCCTTCTCCAGAATATAAGGTATTGGGCTCTGTGTCTCCTCTGGCACTTATCTCAGTAAGATACATATGACATGAGATCAATAATCTTCTGTACTATGTGTGAATTACCATTCTGAAAATGCCCTCATGCAACTAGAGAAATAATCCTTAAGTTTAAAGTAATGCACAATTTAAGCTGAAATTCCTTAAATGATTAAAGGAAATCACAAAGAGAACGTGAGAGGCCATTTGTCCAGTTTCTTTTAAAATTGAACATATATTACATCATTAGTTATCAAATCCTTAGATTTCTGAGAGATCAAACATCATGAAAAGAAGTTCTGTATGTCTTCTCATTCATCTAGGTTTGTTTATTCATCCTTCAAACATTTATCAATCACCTTGGTGCAGTCAAATTCAACAATGTGGCACACTTTCATATACCTGTAAAAGATTCTACAAAGAACAAGTCCTTCTCCACTCCTTTAAGGGGTATAGGCTATTTGAAATTTGAGTAAACAATTGTTCTACAAACCTGCTATATTAAAGATATGTAAGATAACTCAGGCCTTTATCCACTTTAATTTGTATTACATTTTTAAAATTTTATGTGGGTTTGTATGTATGGATATGTGTGTATCTCTCTCTCTCTCTCTCTCTCTCTCTCTCTCTCTCTCTCTCTCTCTCTCTCTCTCCGTGTGTGTGTGTGTGTGTGTGTGTGTGTGTGTGTGTGTGTGTATCTTGTGGACATGGTGGTGCTGAGGTCTCCATGCAGAGGTGAGAACATTTTGCAGAAGATGGTTCTCTCCTTCTACCGTGCTGGTTAAGGGGATAAGCTTGGGCCATGAGGATTTGGGGCACATGCATTTACTTGTTAAGCCATATATATATATATATATGTATATAATATTTGTGCATTTCATACAATCCATCGTGATCATATTTAGAACCCTTCCCCCATCTCAACCATCTTGCCAGCTCTTCTTCATTTTAAAGTTCAAAAGCCATGTACAAAAATTAATTTAAGGAATCAATACTAATTGCCTAACCAGAGACAAAATAAATTCATACCAGAATAGACTTGAGAAAATATGAAGTGATCATTTCCTTAGAGATTTTATGTGTTCTTTTGTTTTTCTGAGCAATTTACTTTCCCTGCTATTTTGGACAATCACCAATGAAATTATATGCTACATGACAAAGAAAAATATATATGTCCCAAAATACACAGTGTGTGCTTTATGCAGAGTGTGCAGGATGAGATCAAGCATCAAGAGGAGGAAGAAAGTACAAGGGAAGGTCTAAAATCTTCAACAAGGACAGGCAAGCAGCATTATTTGTAGGAACTGTGTACCATTAGCAGAAAACAATACCCTTGTCCTGACAGTATCAATAATTGTGTGGTTACACATGGAAACCACCATAAATATAGCTATATCTCATTAATCAGGAAGAACATCTGCACCACTTACTCATGCAGTGAATGATGATTTAGCAGCTGTGCATGAGAGAATAAAGCTTGTGTGAGATTTGGAAAATGCGGATAATACTTATATCATCTTGACAGATATTCCAAGTTGTATGATTTATTGTATTCCCTCTGGGAATAACTACAAATTATCTCTGCTGAAGAAACCAAATAATGATTTTTCTGCCTTGAGCAATGCCTTCAGCTGTTAATATTTTGGTACCATGCATTTGTTTAATCAATAAAAGAACCACAAAGTAAATTGCTTTTCTGTAGTGTATTTTTGTAGTATATTGCAGAGGAACTAGGTTTGATTCCCAGCACTCACATGTTGACTGAAAATGACAGTTAAGTTTGATAATATCCAAAAGATTTAAATGTTATAAATGTTAATCAAACAAATATCTTCATAGGAACATTTTTTACCATATAATTCCATGTGATACTCAGACTAATTATCCCAAATTTGTCCCACATTTATAAACCAAGGTTAAGGCAAACCACTTTATTATATTATCATAAAATAATATTAATTTTATTTACAGGGATCACAAAGAAAAAATGGAGGGAAATAGATGAAATATAAACAGTCATATAACATTGTGCTTTTCCTGGGAACAGAGGAAAAACACATGTTTTTCCAACTTTAAGTTTAATTCTGAGACAGGAATCCCTTAAAGGAGAGAAAGGGAGCAAGCATTCACCGTTCTGCCTGTGAACGGTGCCTGCTCTAAGCAGGACTGACAAACAAGCATGGTGTCTAAGCTCTTGACTTCTCAGACCATCTGTTTGTGTGGCATGGTGCCCTCATGGAAAGGTCACTGTCAATTAAAGAAATGTACAGCCAGAGAAGGTGACAACATGCCTCTGCAGAAGGGAGGTAAGCACCATGCAGACCTGTGCGTTCAATTTTGATGTTATTCTCTGTTTTGTTCTGATTTTGCTCTTGCATTTTCTTTGCTGAAGGAGAGCAAAGGGCACACTGAGTGAATTCTCAAACAACATTGGGAAAGGGAATACTCAAAAAAAAAAAAAATTAACGGTTACCTCCTCATTAAAACTGGCAATGTGTGAAATTACAAGCATTGTTTTATCAATGTGGTGATCGTTCTCAGCAGTGTAATCCACATTTACTAACTCATATTACTTATTAAAAATTCAACTTTCAAAAAGGAAATGAATTAGAGTGAGATTAAGAAAACCTAAAATGTACTTCAAAGAACGTTTAACAATTAGGCATCAGGCCATTCAAGAACACAATAGTTGTGTGCATATGAGACTAAGGAATCAGCCTCCCATATCGTGTTCAAATACAATCCCAGGAAACACATCTCCATTCAGTTTAACATTCACAGAGTAATAGGAGTGATTCCAACCAGGAACCTTTGATAATAATTGTTTTGACTTCACACTCTTCTTTTTCTAAGTTCAAGTACCTGGATAATGAGCAATGAAGCTACAAGCCTTAGTATGCTGTTCCATTCAATTAGATTTTATGTTTTCTTTATTTTTTTCATTTTCTTCCTTTCCTTTTTCCTTCCTTCCTCTCCTCCCTTTTCTATCTTCTATCGGGTTTTTCTTTCTTCAAAAGTATGTTAAAATCAAATGCAGTTTAGATATTATGTTTTATGTTTATCTTTCTGTTGTGATCACAAAAGATTGTCATTTTAAATTCTCATTGACAGAAGCATGGAAGATCACCTTCTTCTTTGTCCTTTGATCTCGGATAGGTTGGAGGTTTCAGGCTAACTATACCAACCTTGAGAAGTCTTACAGTCAATTAATGCTCTCTATATTAAATAGCACATTAGATTTTGCATCAATAATCTATGTGGCAAGGAAGAGAACTTTTCATGCTTAGTATTGTTTTTCTCATAGTATATATTTCTTCACAGAAGTTCTATTAGATTCATGGCAGTAATCATGGGTAATGTGTTATTTAGGGAGAATCTGAGATAGGATTTTCCTATTCTTCCCCTTATTTGATACTTCTCTATAATCAAGTATGCAAAGCACTGTATACAAATTCTTAGATGAGTTTTAACCCTATTTCTAAGTGTTTTGCCTGCACGCATGTTAAGTGCACAAAAAATGCATGCCATACAATTCTGGCTGAGGCCAGAAGAGGGCAACGGATCCCCTGGACCTGGAGATAAGGACTGTGTTGTTAGCTATCTCCTTGGTGCTGGCAATTGAACAAGAATCCTCTAAAAGAGCCGTTACTGCTCTTAACTGCTGTCTTCTCCAGCCCTTCTCCTTATTCTTGAGTAATCACTCTAGAAAATGTTATATTATAAATATAAATCCTGTTGTCCGTCCCGTCGTGTGTCGTCGTTCCCACCCCCACCCCTGCGCGCGCGCACACGCACACACACACACACACACACACACACACACACACTCTTTGAGACAGGCTCTCTGAACATGAGAGTAAGAGTCAGACAGGTTTGTTTTTCTTTTTTTCGTCTTTTTGAGAAAAGGTCTCTCTAGCCCCAGCTGTCCTGGAACTCACTATGTAGAACAAGCTGGCCTTGAACTCACAAAGATCCGCCTGCCTCTGCCTCCCAAGTGCTGGGATTAATGGCGTGCGCCACCAAGTTTATTGGTCTATTGTTCACAGGTGAAAAAGAGGGAAGAACTCACAACAATGGATCTGAATACCTAATAATAAAACTCTGTTATGCCCCAAAACCTGGAGGCAGGATTCACTCATGAACAGTGGGTAGAAGTAGCATGAAGTGGGTTACGTTTGATTGCTCAGTGCACAGCAAGTCACTTCACCCACATCCACTGATGGAGATGGATAGTGAGTGGGTGCTTACTCTGCAGCAGATACTCCTTGGGAGCAATGTTCCTTGAGAGTCGTAGAGATTAGCTAGTTACAGCTTTGGTTGTGCTTTTCAGGTAAACCAGGATGCTGGACAGTCAACACTCACCAAGGCAGAGCCAGGTCAGAGGCAGGTCAGAGCCAGGCCAGAGACAGGAAATCCTGCTAGGTGATGCTGTCACTGAAAGGGTCCCTTGGTGCTAAAGTAAGTGGTTCTTGTGCACTGAGGTGTTATGGAGACCAGCATCTGTGAGGTGCCTAGGGCCTGTTTTTTATGGCTCTTCTGAGGCACTTCTGAGGCTTATCTTGTCCTTACAGCCTTTTTGAGCACTTTTCCTGATTGGTGTGGCATGCCTCCCCCAGGCATTGCTAGTTATACACAGTAGCTTGATTCTGCTGTCATATCAGAACTTTGAGCAAGAGTGCCTTCATCTTTTTTGTTCTAAGTGTTCAGTACAGTCTCCCTTTAGCTGACCTGGAACTCCCTGTGTATACCAGATTGGAGGTGACTCTTCCCTTTGACATATAAAATTTTAAAGACTCTTAAATCAATTTCACAATGCCAGACCAAGTTCCTTTCTTTTTGATTTAGGAAATATACTCTTGAATTTAATCTATAAGGAAGATAGTGTCCCAGTTTCCCAGTTTCTATAGGATAGTAGGCCTCAAACTTCAGCAGATCCATTGTTTCAAGTTCCAAATTACCTTCTGTCATAAAGATATAAGAAAAATATATTTTCATTTGTGTAAAGCAATTAACAAACACAGGACACTTAATTTCTCCCTCTCATCTGAGATCTTAATAAACCTTATCACTCTTGATTTTATCAGACTGATTTTGGACAATACCTTTTTCTAACCTCTTTTTTAAAAAGTCTTGATTAGAAATTTCCTTGCCTGCTTAACACTGGTGCAAAGTTTCCTTTGGTGCATGTGTGTAGAAATTGGCAGGACTCGTTGTTCATACAGATTATAATTTGAATAAATATAAAAAATAAGCTTAGTAAGAGTTTTATACATGCAATATATGAATCAAAAAATATTTGTCATAAAAGTGTTCAAGTGGAATAATTGGCTATACAAATATTAGTTACAAAAATAAATTATGCAATAGAAGATGCTGATAACTGAGTAGACTCAGATTTAGGAGAAAATAAATAGCAAAGAATGAAGATGAAGAAATTTACCCAGAACAATATAAACAATAAACAATAAGTGAAAATGTAAAATAAAACTTGAGATAAAGAGATTAAACTGTCACCTTTGTGATATGCACTTAGGGGGAAGAAAAATAAAGAACAGTGAGGCAATATAACTGGGAATCCATAAGCAAACAACAGCTTAAAGTGTCAAAAGCCAAAAATTTAACAAGACATAGTACTAAAAATGCAAGCACAAACAGGCACTCACAATGAAATGTATGTGTCATGATGCAAAATTTGTGCAACTTGTTAATTCAGTGCTTAAAGGAAAAATATAGCTTTAAATATATTGTTTATTCTAATAATAAGTAGATCATGGATATATCATTTATCAAAACAATAGAGTTTTATATTCAAGGCAACGATTAGAATAATGGAAGAGTAGCATGAAGATCTAGGAAAGAATTAAATAATTAAATACAAAGCAGTATAAAAGGAATGAAATGAGTCAGTAGAGCAAATGGAATGTTCAAAGCCTGGATAAATGGACCTCTGGCAGCATTCACAATAACAATGAGAGAGGGTAAATAAGTAACAGGGTGAAAGAAGTTCAAATAATTAAGCAGCATACATTTCATACAATTTTGTGATTAACTTTCATGTATGTGCATAAAGTAGAATAAATAAAGTACGAGAAAGGTAAGATTAAAATGAATCTAACAGTCATAGCATATTTCACCAAAACAAATTCCATTTCTACATAATATTTTAGGTTACTTCTTGCAGTTTTTCGAATATGTAATTGACTTTGTATTTGATGATGAAGATAAGTTAAACTAGGTACAATGAAAATACGAGATTTGCTCATTTCAGAGCATGAAATCAGTATAATCATTAAGGAAAAAAAAAAAGAAAAAAAATCCTACCTTAATCATTATGTAAGTATATAACATAATATTGTGACTAAGATTTAGCTGGTTCTATAGGACATCATAGAGTAATTATCGGACAGGGCCTCCCATCATCTCATGTCTACAAAATTGTAACATCTTCTTACTTTGCCTCTTTAGTCACTTCCAGTTCTCTATCCCTGTTGGCCCTTTGGAAGCAGACCTAAGGTACAATGCCTCTCCCTCTCTTTCAAGCCCTTTATGGTCTTCTCATCTCGTTCATAGCCAGAGTGAAAGTCCTTCCAAGGCCCTCAAGAGGCTGCACAGTCAACCTCTCCCCCCACCCATCTTCCTTCCTCTCCTTTTTCTATTACCCCACCTGTCAGTCACTGTTTCATTCACACATTCTCCTCACTCAAATAGCACACTCTGGTTTGACCTTGTGACTTTGACCAACTCTTCCTTTTGCTGACAACACTCCCTCTAGGAACCCTGTTGCCTCATTTTCCCATTTGGTCAAGTGAGTTTTAAAAATATTACAATATCAGAAAACTAAAAGAGGTAACAAAAGTGGTAGAGGCATATCAGTCTCCTCATGCATACCTGTTCATTGTTCATACTTTCTTGCCCTTGGGAAAATTTGTCATTGACACTAGGGACAGCAGTCACTGTTTTGCTACTGTGTACATGTTGGAATTAATAAGGCAGAAAAACAAAAAATACAAATGGAAATAGATGAAATTTTAAATGAGTAAGTTCCTGAGAAGGAGGTTAAGAGCAAGGTTGTAGAACCAAATGGAATGGTTTGAACTCCACTTCAGTTGTGTGACATGGAGACATTACTCAACTTCTCTGCATCTTGTTTTTCAATTATACATCAGTGAGATTATTGCATCTAACTCATAAGTGGATCTATTTTTCCACTGTAATGAAGAACAACTCAATTGTCAAAAATTAGACACCTAGAATGACACCTGGAATATATTATTTGGTATATTTATATTTTTGAATAAATATAATGTTCAGAATCAGAAAAGTGAATAGAACTAGAGAACACCATACCAAACAAAGCAAGGCCAATACAGAAAGGCAAGAATTGCATTTCTTCTCTCCTGTTTTGAAATTCAATACAGATAAAAGAAGGTCTGAAAGCGAAAGGGGAGAAATAGGAAAAGGAACCAAGAAAAGAATGGAGAGGATCCAGGAATGATACATACAGGCAGTGGATATGATCATCTATGCATGTAAGGGCCACTAAAATATACAATTAATATGCACTAATAATCATTAAAATAAATACCTTCTAAAAATAAGATACAATTCTTCAAATTCAAGAAATTAGAGAAATTCTAATTTATGTTAAAACAAAAAAAGTGAATCCTGTGCAATTAGAAATTAGCAAATCAGATAGTATGGAAGGTTGATTCAAATGTATGGCATGCAAACTGGGACATAAGTACTACTGGACCTTTGAGGTTCTGGATCTGTGAGGCTATTCAGAAATAAGTATTTCTGTGCCCCGTGACCTAACAACCTTACTGGTGTGTTTACTACCTATGCCCAAATCATACATCATTACTTGTAAAAACTGGGACTGGAACCAAGACACACATATATCAATAACTGTATTAGTGTGTACAGTGCAGTGTATTTTATGGAACCCTAATGAGAAGTCAGAATGTGAGGAAATAGAACTGGACAGACTTTCAGGGATCCAGGCAGATACATGTGCACAGAGGGACATCATGGTGGGGGGCAGTTTGGGGGACAAGAAAAAATAACTTAGGAAAATAGACCTTCATTAATAAGATAGAAGTTAGATCTTTATACTGATTGAAGAAATATTCTCAAATAATCTAGACACTGGTCTCCTTGAACTATGCTCTCAGGTTTTCTTTCAGTTTACCAGCCATGACCTTTCTAGATGCCTCTAAAACATGAAAAATACTTTATAAAAACTGACATGTTTCTTTTAGCTGGAATAGCAAAAAGAAAATAATCTCACAAATGTGACATTGTGAAATTTATATTTATTTTGTTCTTCATTGCCTTTGTCTAATAAGCTCTAATTCAAACACAAATGCTTGAACCTCAGAATTAATAAGGACCTACAAGAAAATACTTTTAGTCTCTTCTGTATAGTTATTAGATAAAGAGAAATGCAAGCATAATTAGAATTATTTTCTATTGAAATTGCATTGTTATCATTCAAAAACTGAATTTAGGTGCTGGAGAGATGACTTGGCAGTTAAGAGCACTGGCTGTTCTTGTAGAGGACCCTGGTTTAGATCCGAGCACCCACATGCCGGTTAACAGCCATGTGTAACTCCATTTCTGGGGGACCTGCTGCCCTCTTCTGAACTCTGTGGGTATTTCACTTACATGCATACAGGCAAAGCACTCATATATATGAAATAAAAGTGATAAAATTTTTTTTAAAACTGAATTTAAATTTTTGTTTGCTGTAGTTCAGAATGAGCAGCTATACAGCTTTTTAAAAATAGAATTTTATGAGTCCATGTATGTTCATGTGTGCATATTGATGAATGTATAAGTGGAAGCCGGAAGACAATCTTGGGAGTTGGTTCCAAGGAACTGTCTACCTTGTTTTTTGAGGTATTCCCACTGTCTTGGAATCATTACATAGGTTAAGATGGCTGGAGGGTTCCTCCTGTCCCCACAACCCAGTGCTAGGGTTTGTGTGCCACCATGCCAAGCTGTTTCACATGTGTTCTGCTGGTGAGAACCTTCTTCATGTTTGCATGACAATTGCATTACCAACTGAACACCTTGTTGAAATTTTTATGAGTTCCATGTTCTATGTTCTACTAGGTATGTAAGAGATAAATTTTAGTTTCAGAGAACTTAAATTTTATTCACCGTTTATATTCTCTAAATCAACTACATGGACAGAATGTTTAATTTTAAGATATTTCTTTTCAATCATATTACACTCCCTTAATGTTTGTATTCTCCAATATGAAAATCTAAACTTACTGAAAATAACTATGTATAAGTTCTATATTTATTAGTTAACTGAAATCATTATTTAAAATACCCATTTCTTAAGGTATGGAGTTTACTGCATTAGCTCACAACTATTTCATCCTATTGAATTAAAAAAAAAGAACAGAATTATAAGAGCTTCTTTATACTAAGTGGGGAAAATGCTAGATCAAAATAGTGAAAAGACAGAAGTTTTAGTTATTTTACGAACAATCGCACTATTGTTATGAAGAGATGCTATTCAAACATGTCCTCAGCGAAATTAACGTATAAGATACTAATACATGGGAAAATATTGCTCCTCTTAAACAATATTTCAAGGCAAAAAATAAGTTAGAAGGCCCCGATGCAGAATGTCCTTGGTGATTTGAGGGATTCTAGGGAGGATCAAGTGGCTTGAGCTCAATGGTCAGTGGAATGATGAAGAGGGATTTAATGAGACAAAGATCAGGGGAACAAATCACGTGGACACTGTAAACACAAAAAATTAATTGGCTGTTAGGAAATGAGAAAAATAAGATGTGGAAATAATATCATTCCTTTAAGAGATGAATAGTGTCACTAATTCTAGGATGCTTGGAATGGTGTCGCCAGGTAGAATAAGATTTGGGTTATTTAGAATTAAAACAAGAAGAATTTGCTGAGGGTCCCGATTTGATGAGTGGCAGAGGAGCAGAGCAACAGTGAAAACAAGGGTTGAGCATGAGGAACGTGATAAAATTTATGAGATGGAAAACTGATTTGAGGGAGATGAATGGGAAAACTGTAGTGTGAAACAAGTTTAGACATCAATGAGTGATCAAAGTGGAGATATTGATTAGACAAATGAATAGGTTTGTCTGGATTTCAGGGTAAAGGGTTCAAGTGGAAATACGTGTTTGTTAGTAAAATTTTCTCGCTTCCCATTAAAGATGCTAAAATGAGGAACTAAAAGCTCACAATATTTAAGAAAGCCATGTAACTATATTTGACATGTTTAGGCACAAAAACATACCATTATAATAATTTTAATAGAGAAAACAGAATGCTAAAATTTGATATAGAAACACTTATTGAAACCTCGCTTTACATAAACCTGTTATAGACAAAGAAATAGATAATAAGGATGAAATAGAATAATGATTAATTTGTAAATATAAAGGAGAACAATTCACTTTTTGTAGTTTAGTTGAAAGTTATAATTTTAAAATATGTAATTTATGGATAGAGATGGCTCAGTTGGTAAAATGCCTGCTAAGCAAGCATGAGGATTTGAATTCAGATCCCAAGCTCGCGTGAAAAAGCTTGGTGATGGCATACATCTGTAACCCTAGCATAGTAAGGCTGAGACAGGGGCATCTATGGAGTGTGGTGACCAGCCATTCTAAACGACCAGTGATCACAAGGTTCAATAAGAGACCTAGCCTGAAAAGAAGAGCAAAGAATATATGTAAAGAGAAGATGGCCAACATCAATTTCTGACCCCTACATGAATAGATATAGGTGAGAGCATGTGCACACATACATGAGTGTAAACATATTTACACATTCAACACAAAAATA
>NW_008329362.1:45249-47039 GCF_000622305.1 Nannospalax galili
AAATAAAAATTAAAACATAATTTATGTTACTTGAAATGCAGTTGGAATTATTTTGTTATAATTTAGAGTTTCTCATGAAAATATAAGCAAAATGTAATTTTTGACACTACTTATCTTTTTTAAACATTAAGGTAAAGATGTGACTCTATTTGTAGTATAGCAGCAAAAGACTCAATGGCCATGTTTTGATATGTTTAGTGATGACACAAAAGAATAAAAAAAAATCAGTCATGCAGAATACATATTATAAAGGATTTACTTGAACTTTTAAGGCAATGATTCATTAGTGAACATGCACTGCTCTTTGAAAGCATTCCATTCGTCAAAATAGAATTATTATTATCCTTTACAGATTTAAAGTCTTATTAACTCAAAGTCTTTAAAAAGATTGGTTGTTCCAGATTTATATTAATGTTATTTTTGCTCTTTTGGATTTTCTTTTCCTCAGAGACATGCAGGCACCAGACTTATGAAGTGAAATAGATGCATATTTCACATGAAATTGTTTTGCTAATATAAAAACACTTAACTAAAATAACCCAATACATTATATTATAGTGTATATTATATAGGCTGTCATGGATATACTAAATTGCAAGTAATTTTGTGACAACAGAAAAAAAAGATATCCTTCTTAACAATAGATACCTAAATTGAAAGAGTGTATTAGTCACTTGTCTCTTTGATTTGGCAAAATTCCTGAAAAGAAGCAAAGAAGTGAGGAAAGCTTTCTTTCTGGTCATATTTCAAGGTTATGGTCCATCAGTGGCAGGAGCTTGAGACAGCTGTGCACATTGCATCTGCAGCCAGGAAGCAGAAAACGATGGAGCCTATGCCCCCTTGGGTTTCTTCTTCTTCTTCTCCTTCTTCTTCTTCTTCTTCTTCTTCTTCTTCTTCTTCTTCTTCTTCTTCTTCTTCTTCTTCTTCTTCTTCTTCTTCTTCTTCTTCTTTTTTGCTTTTGGAATCAGGGTCTCCCTGTAGCCCCAGCTGTCCTGGAACTCACTATGTAGACCAGGCTGGCCTTGAACTCACAGAGATCCGCTTGCCTCTGCCTCCCAAGTGTTAGGACTACAGGGAAGTCCAGCATCACAATCCAATCAATGGTACCACATACACTTAGGATGGGTCTTCCCATCTCAATTAACCTAACCAAGATAATAAAGCACAGATATTCCCATAGGCCTGCCTTTCTAGGTGATTCTAGATTCTGTCAGGTTGACAAGAAATATTGACCATCACCAAGAGTATTTAGATTTAATATAAAGGATCATTTAAAGTTTAAAGAAGTCATTTCTACTTATATTTCATAAACTTTTGCTATGTTCCTTTTTATTTATTTTTAATCATCACAAATTAATGTTCAGTATCAGTTTCTAGTTATAAAGAATTTCAAACAAGTCAATTTGTGTAGCCACAAATAAAATTGAGTTATTGAATTTAGAGAATTCTTCCCATTTAAAAATTCTCTCAATGCTATTATTTGCAACCCTCCCCGAGAAAAATACTGAAAATTCTTCATCACTATAGGATTGAATTTTACAAAGTTGACATTATTCTTAATTAAATATGTATTTAAGGTGGTATAATTCCTTTTAAAATGTACTTGACACTCTTTAAATTTCCAATAAAAATTCTGTTACAATTTTTTCATCTATTCCATGTGAGAATTTTCCTGGAGTGTTTGTCCACTGCAGTCTTATTTTTCCTGTTCCTTGAATGTGTTTATCTATATAAATGAAATGTCATTATCAATATCAATATCTTTGTTTTATGTATATATATAAATAAAA
>NW_008329362.1:47131-55836 GCF_000622305.1 Nannospalax galili
CATTAACAAATATTAGTTTTGAATAGTTTAGTTAGGAAAATCAATTTGAAGGTTGCTCTCCTTAAAAAGGAACAAAACTTGAGATTTATGTAAGAGTGTTTATTTTTCCTTTACTTAAACTTTACTTCTTCCCCAGCCAATAAAGGAGTGCAAATGTGGGTTTCTCAGTAAGGGAAGATTTCTTCTTTGCATATTCCATGAAAATTGACTATTTTTTATAAATAGATTTTTTAGTGATTCCATATTTATCTTTACTATTTCATTTTCAGACCTATACACTATAGAAGATGTTAGCAGAAACCTCACTAATCATTGCTATTTACTTTAAAATAAAACTTATGCCTGGAGTACTGTGTCAGTTGGTAAACCACTTGCCTTGCAAATGTGAGAATCTGAGTTCAGCCCCTGCATACCTACACAAAACACATGAATGCTGGCACATGATTGTAGCCTCAATACTGGGAAGGGAAGTTTGAGTGAGGAGGATCTCAGGCTGTCCCTTCTGGGTTAGTCAATCTAGCCAAATTGGTTAGCTTCAAGATCATGAGAGAAGATGAATCATAAAACAAGGCTGAACATAACTGGAGAGGTCATAAATCCTCTATTTTTGACCTACTTTTGCCACATTCCTAGACCAACAGAATTTCTTACTGCATTATAGATATGCATCCTCCTATTTACAGAGATGTATACCTCCCATCACTCATCAAAGAACCTTTCTTTGGAACAGAGCAAAACTAACACAGAGTTCCACAACTGGCCAAATTCAGAGAATAAGTGTCTGTGAGATGCTCAGCCATAAGTGACATATCTTCAATGCAATCTCTCTATATGAGTGTATCTCTCAACCCTCACCATAGAAGATTCCTTATGCAGCAGTTGCTAATTAAATCAGAAGCCCACAACTGGCCAATATGCAGAGAACAAGAGGCCACAGAGTGCTTATCCATGAATAAGACACCTACTTCAAATATTTCAAAACCGTTCTTCCTTAGTTTTAAGGATCATTATGTAAGAGAAGATGGATCGATTGTAAGAGCCAGAGGTGGTGAACGACCACAGAGAACCAGAGTTGTCCAGGCATCTGCTCAGTTACTCATGTGGACTTAGATGGTGACAGTATGCACATGTTCTATGCAAGTTCAAACATGACATGGGGAAGCAGGTAAGAAATCCCAATCAAACCTAAGGAACTTTTGGCAACTGATAACTGTTGGGAGGAGGAGAGACAGTATCTTACCAGGATGGGACTCTTGGTGTGCCCATTGGATGGACCCACACTGAAAGACATTTGGAGACACAAATTAGATTCTATAAGGTGATATATATATACATATATATATATATATGATGTGTAATATTACATTTAATTGGGTGAGGGGCAGTAAGAGGAAGTGCAGAGAGGAGAGGGGATATAAATACATAAATACTATCAAATTAAATTGTATGAAAAGTGAAAAATTCTACATATATTTTTTAAATTGTTCAGTATTAATTCAAGAGTGAGAAACATGTTCTGTGATGGTGGACACTTTTGGCAAAGTTCAAAACAATAGCCCAAAGAAGCACATGAGGATCCACCCCACTACAAGGTAAAGCAGCCTTTAGAGAGAAGCCCTTGAACCATGCCATGGAATCCCATGGAAGTCCTATGTGTGCTGACTGCTTTTTGTTGCCTGAACATGAATAAGTATAACAATAATCAAAGTACCTACATTAGCAGCTCTAGGTAACTGTTTCTGATGTGTATGAACAACTACCGAGCACTGACTAGGAGCAGAACATTATCACAGCCATCATCACTCATTTCACAAATTATCCATTTATGACACTTACATATGAATCCTGAGATGTAGTGGGTAGTCAGGTGTATAGAAATTCACACAGCCAAAAATGTCTGATTCAAAATCATCCACTCTTAATGCTTGAGCTCTGGTATCCTGCTTTCCCAACTTTCTATTCTGCCTTACTTTGGGTGACTACAGTATCAAATCAAGGAATCTTGTGAGAGGTGATTACTTTGAGAGGCAGCTTTGAGCTCTCATGGGATCCACCCTTTTCTGTGCATCCACAGGCTGTCATCCTACCTATGTGTCCACTTATAGAGTATGTGGCACCCTAGCTTCCCTATAAAGACAGTTGACATCTTGTTTTGGTTGATCTTTTATATATTTTAAACAATTTTCAAATAAAGGATGAAGGATTGTTAACTTTGGCCCTACATCCAAAGCAAAAATTTAAGATGTAGCATTTCTACAAATGCCTTCTCACAGATTCCAAAGTCCTACATAAAGGACCTGGAACTCAAGAATTCATAGAAATGATGCAGTCTGACCTGATATGGGTTAAAAAAAATCCATGATTTCAAACTTCAGGATCAATCATATTGTTCTTCAGATAGAATATGTATGATATACTTTCAATTAATAATTTTATGACTATCAGGTTTTCTCACTTTATTTTAGTTTTAAGGTACATGCATAACGAGTATGGAGAAGTTTTTTCCTCGTACTATTTGGAAATGTGTTGCACCCAAGTTAATTTTCCAGGATTTATTTTCCAGAAGAAGTCAGATCCAGGTCCATTTGCAAAGGAGTTCTCTAAAGTCTCATTTGAAGTAGATATTTTTTCTCAAAATAAGCTCCTGTGCTTGCTCACACTATTCAGATAATGCCAGAATATTCAGTGAGATTTTTAATTAAAGTGACTCTAAATGGTATGTAATAATGGAACAGTTGACACACAGTAATTATGTGATTATCATTGCTTCTCCAGAGATTTTTACAATAGATGCTGAAATGTCCCAGGAACATACTTTATAACAGTACACACAATAAGGGCTAATTCAAATAAAAAACAACCACAGCAGCAATTACCTCTTGTTGGGAAAGTATATGGGCTTTTAGCTAATGCATATAAAAATATGTAACTGCCTTAATTTTTTCACTATGAAATTCTTTACTGACTTAAAATAATTATTTATTAGAAAACTTCATCAAAGATGGTCTAGAAACTTTGAGATCTTTTATAAAGGTATAAAATCCAGTGGGTTTTTTTTTTTGAGATGTCACCTCGTGTTCATTTATAAGTTTTGAATAAAAAGATCCCGTCCCTCCACATGTGTACACACAAATATTCTCACATATCAGACACACACATGTGACAAATGCATGTGCTATCTCTGTGATATGTGTGGTATCTGTGTGATGTGAACATTCTGTGCAATGAGGAACTAAATTAGTTCCAAATTCCAAGAAAATTTTCCATATTATTTTTTATTTTATTTTCTGAAAAACATATCAATGTATTCAATGGTTTGAGTGTGCTGGTGTCTTCTGAGACATTTAATTCATCCTTTTACCAGTGTTAAAATTTTATAAATGTGGCATTTTTAACACCAACACTGGTGTCATTTTATTAAGTTTTTGCTTTGTTAGGTGAGCCAGTGCTTAGCATATTTACAGCATCCTTCTTGATATTTACAATAAAGGATTATTCAAATAAGGTATGGTCATACACACCTTTAATTGTAGCACTTGGGAGGCAGAGATGGGTGAATTTCTTAGATCTACGTCATCCTGGTCCACATAGGGAATTCTAGTCCAGAGAGGGCTACAGGGAGAGAGAGAAAAGTCTAGTGTAGAGAGAGCGACACAGAGAGAGAGAGAAAGAGAGAGAGAGAGAGAGAGAGAGAGAGAGAGAGAGAGAGAGAGAGCACAAGAAAGCAAGAGAGAGAATTTAAAGACTGAATGCTATTCTCTTTTATCTGGCCTAAATCTGCTCTAACCTCTCCATCATAGCTCATCATTTCCCCTCTCCCCAAAGGGTAAAAGGATTCAATTTGTTTTCAATGTTTATACATTTCTCCATATTTAACACTGCTAGTTCCACTCTTTCTTCTGTGTACCTGATTTTTAAGTCAGCCCTGTTTCCTACTCATTTGTGTAATATCCTATTACTTGCTCCCTTCCAACATGTTCTCTCTTGAAACAGTTTCTCACTTTTGTCTTGCACAATTGTATTTTCATGCACAGTTTTCTTAAAATTGATCTACTTTTCAAATATATTAGAATTGTTTAGAAAGGAGGAATGCACTTTTAAACTTTTAAAAAAATATTTTATTCATTTCGTTTTATGTGTATGAGTGAATTGTCTGCATATGCGTAAGTGTCCTCATGTTGTGCAGTGCGTGTGGAGGTAAGAAGAGGGCTTCAGATCCCCTGGAACTGCAATTATGGATGGTTGTTAGTCACCATGTGGTGCTTGGAATTGAACCTGGCTTTTCTGCAAGAGCTCTTAACCAGTGAGCCATCTCTCCAACTGCTAAACTTCTTTTTTTCAACTGTTCAATGTACTTATCCTATTGAATGTAGTTTATTGATTTATTGTGCTCTAATTTTCTTGGCCTATTGATGAATAGATAATACTAAGCCTTAAAGGGTAGCATTTACAGAAAAATGCTGGAGAAAAAATTTGATCAGGAATTCCTTTGCTTCATTCTTACATTTAGTAATGTTTCTCTGCTTAAGAATAGTTCATAGCATTCTAAATTATATTAAAAATGCTATTATTATTCGTGGAATATAACTGATGCTGAGAGATGCTCCTTGTTGACAACACTTTAAAATGATCACTAATGGTTTCAAAATATGTATTTCTAGAAGACATACTATCTTATGTCATGAATGCTAATCCTCTGGTTCTTAAAATCTTTCTGTCCATTTTACACAATGTTTCCTGTGCCTTAGATGTAGAGGGTGTGTTGTAGATGCACCAATTAGAATTAGGAATACCATGGTTACTTGTTCTCTACATTTTGATGAGTTGAGGATCTCTATAATGTCTATGTAGAAAGAAGCTTCTTTGATGATGGATGAGGGCTACACTTACCTATGCATATAAGTTCTGAGAATGCCATTATAAATTGGTTCTGAATTGGATTCTCTTCTAGGGTCTATGACATGTCCAGCCACAAGCAGCGGGCTATGATTACGTACCAGCATGAATTCCCTCATACTGACCTGGCCTTAAGTCCAATTAGACAGCTGTTGGTTACTTCAGAGATAAAAGTGCCACTATTACACTCTTGAGGATGTATTTCTGGGCCTGTCACCATTGTGGTTTGCAAGCTTTACAACTGGGAAGGACTATGAAATGCTTTTTGTCCTTGGCAGCTTCAGTAGCACCTTCTATTATGAGAACTAGTTCTCAGGGAGGAGGCTTCCAGGTCAGCTCCAGCATTATTCCTTCCTCCCAGTTCTGTGTACAAAGTATCTAGTGTCCTCAGCAATAGGGTCTTATTTTCAAGTGCCAAGAGGCAAGCAAAGGCAATAGCAATAGCTTATATGGTTTAATAAACAAGACTAGCATAATGACAGCACTGTATTTGTATATATGAGAATGATAAACAAGAAGAGATCATGAACTTGTGAAGTAGTAGGGGAGCATGGAAGGAGTTTAAGAGGTGGGGAAAGAGAGGTGAAAATGAGGTAAATACAGTATTCATTTGTGAAATTCTCAAAAAATTTAAATTAAAAAATAGATAAGGGAAATGCAAAATAATGTATTTCTTTAACATTTTACAAGTTAAATTATAAAACAAAGTATTGGCTATTGACCAAGTGGATACATTTGGGTTCAAAGAGCAATGACTCCCATATCCATTTGTGTATGACCATGGAAAATTCCTGAGTGTCTCTACAATATAGTTGTATTAGTCACTTGTAGATGCTATAACAACTTTCAATAGACTGAGTAGCTGAAACAAAAGCTATTTCTTATAATTTAGAGGTCTTAGAAGTTCACAATCAAGAGAGGGTTAGATTCAGTTTTTGGTGTGTGTTCTTTTAAGATTCATTTTTCTTAGGTTAGATTATGTGTGTGTGTGTGTGTGTGTGTGTGTGTGTGTGTGTGTGTGTCTGTGTATCTGTGTCTGTGTCTGTGTCTGTATCTGTGTCTTTGTGTATCTGTGTCTGTGTGTCTGTGTGGGGGTAAATCCAAGTAATCATGGAGTCTAGAACTGGGAATCAGATCCCCTGGAGCTGGAGGTACAGGCAGTTGTGTAACACTTGATGTGACTACTGGGTATCCAACTCTGAAATAAAAAAAATAATTTTATATTATTTTACTTAGTCCTTTGAATGTTTTGTGATCAATTCACCTTCTTTTGTTAAATGCATATATTGATATTTGAATTAATATATTTAATTACATATAAATATATACATGAATTTTTGTATAAATCGTTTCAAAATGGTATGTATCTGATAAGAAAGAGTCATATATTCTTAAATTAAGTTATAAAAATACTCCCAGTTTACACCTAAGGCTCATGGAACATAGCAAAACAGGGGATAGAGAGAATACTAAAGCATCTGGCAACTCTCACTAGTGAAGCTTCCTCATTCAACAGAGTATGATGGACACAGAAGGCCACAGCTGGCCAAAGTATAGAGACTAAGTGACTTCAGAGTGGGTGTCCCTGGATAGGACCTTCATTAAACCTCACTTACCCACAAATAAGGAATCACTGTGGAAGAGGGGTGGAGAGTTTGTAAGAGCCAGGGTTGATGTGATATCATAAGGAAACAGTCTTCCAGGCCTTTGGGAACTTGCTCATATGAACTTATAGCAATGGTGTCAGCACATACAAGACCCATAGAAACTCAGTCAGACAAAAACGATCATAGAACAGGAGAAATGTGCAGCAGGGCCCAAAATTAGCCGAAGAAGTATAGGGAGCTAATTACTGTTGGGTGAGGAAGAGTTGATCTACATTAAGGGAGAGACTCTAGATAGGATGACTATACTCCAGTGGATGAATTTGCACTGAGAGACATCTGGGTACACAAATGACTCCATTAGCCTTAACAAATATAACAGAATGCATTAAATCTGGTGGCGTGGCTACCGAAGGTGTGGATAGAGGAAGGGTTAGAAAGATGAATAAGGTGTTTTGTATAAACTGAACAAAAATTCAATAAAAAATACACTGCCACAAAACACTTTCAAATTATTAACAGCAGTCAGTTCTTTATGTACTCAAAATTGTATGAAGGATAAGAAGGAAGAATACAATCAGCCTCACATCACATGAAATGAGTGACATAAAACATCACTGCATCTCACTGATGTGCTCTGTGTCAATAGTAACTTTCTCTCCTGACAAAGGAATAAAACCAGGTGCACAGAGGTAAGAAATATTTGTGAAGCTAAACATATTCTATACAAAGGCTCCTTAGAATGGCCCTCCTATCGTGATAACTATTCATGCGCAAATTTTCACTTCCATGTCTTTGCATGTGTCTTCTCTTCTCTCAAAACCCTTTCTCACTCCATATCATAGAAAAAAATGTTTAGTCTTCCTATTTCAGTTGGGGATCTATATTCACATTACTTAATTAGCAATCTTTGGAACACATTTACCTCTGAGGAAGAATTAACTGCACACTTACTGAGTGACAACTTCCCACTCTGCTATTTCTACTTTATCGCTTGCTATATTTTATATATGGAATTTATTTATATAAATATTATTTAAGAGGATAATTGCACTTATAAGCCTCATGTTCTAAAAATTGATCTTCTAGACACAGCCAGTAAACATTAGCCACACTGACTTAAAGACTAGTTTTACGATTTTAAAAATTTTGCTCCTTGCTCTCCTAGGTTGACTAGTTCCAGGGGACTATGAGCATCTCTCAAAATGTCCTATAATGGTGGTGGGTCCCCTGTCCTCTTGATCAAGGAGGCTGAGAAGACCCCACCAGATGGACTTGAATCAGTGTCCAGTCTGCAAAGAGGATGGTTAACACAGAGGAATCATTTCCTCCATGTTTTCAAGTGAAGTCAACCATGGTCGAGCAGGACCTTTGACATATCTTCACATAGGCAGAACTGGTAAAAGAAAGGAGCCAGGGGCTCCTCCCAAGCCCATCTGACCCCTGAGGAACAGATCCTCAAATGACCTTAAGAGTATAAATAAATTGGTTTATCTGGGCCAACTGTATGGCCTTAAACACCCAAAAGGAAAGTATAGCCAAAGATTTAAGGGGCCAATATAATTTCTTATGAATCCATATGCATAGCTGAAGGCTACATAACAAGCAACAATGCCAGATAGGAGATACCTTCTTTTGAGTTGTTGTCCAGGGTGGCCAAAGGGACTCCCAGATAGTAACCCAGTATAAAACTGGGAAAATGAACAGCAGACTCCGATCTTATCCAAAAGAATATTGACAACTAATTACCACTAGATGAGGAACAGCTGACCCTCCTAAAACAAAGACCTCTAGATAGGGTGACTAGATTCACCAGAAGGGCAAGTAGTGGGGAAGGGTAGGGGGTGCCGACAACACAGTAGATAGTAGCAGGGATATCAGAGTATAAGGGCTTTAGCGGGGGGAGGGAGGATATGGGAAGGTGCCATCTGGGAAGTGGGTGTATAGTCAAATAAGATGGTTTGGGATGTTCTGTGTGATAACACACACATGCACACATACACAAATCAACAAATTAAAAAAATGTATTATATTTTAGGAGGAAGCATGGAAATTTACATCATGCTAATTAGTAGAGGTGATAAACATTACCACTGAAATCTACCCGATGACATTATAGACATACACAAGTGCCAAGGATCCAAGTTCAACCGATTATGACTAGTAATAATCAGATACGTACAGATTAGAGATGCGTGTGCCAAC
>NW_008329362.1:56303-65398 GCF_000622305.1 Nannospalax galili
CACTCATACACGGTTTAGAACTGAGTACAGTATTGTGTAAATGTAATAATTCAACTGGAAACCTAAAACTTTGCAGCCAATTTTGAAAGAGATGCATCTTAGCTCAGGAAATTGTTACTGAATATGTCAGTGTTGTTGTAATGAAATGCTTCTTCTAAGTATGTAGTTAATAAATAAATAATTTTTAAAAAATCAGCAATCTTGTAAGAGACAGGTGCTTTTTAAAAAACTTTATTTATTTATTTTTATTTATTATTTTTATTTTGTGTATATGCATGTATTGCCTGAATGTAGGTAAGTGTACCTGTGTCACGCAATGCCCCTGGCGGTCAGACGAGGCTGTTGGATCCCTTGTGACTGGAATTGCAGACAGTTTTTAAATGCCATGTGGGTGCATGGCATTCGAGCCCATGTCTTCTTCAAGAACAACCAGTGTCTTTAACTGCTGAGCCATTTCTCTAGCCAAAAAGACTGGTGATTTTAAAATAGAAAGAAAGGTGTTCCTTGTTAAATTAAAGCAACATTTTAGAGAAGGACATTTTATTAAAGGTTAAAAGTGTCTAAATAATTGGCAATTACAAAAGCATTGAGCCTGACATAGTGTGCAACAGCACACCTTTAATCTCAACACTAAGAAGGAAGAGGCAAGCAGATCTCTGTGAGATGGAAGCTAAACAGGTCCACAAAGCAAGTTTAAGGCTAGCTGGGTCTACATTGAGACCCAGTCTCAAAACACAGGAAAAAACAAAAACCATATAAGCACCTCCACAAGGGTTTCCCAACTACAGGAAACAAAACTTACAGAATAGAAGGGAGAAATAAATACTAGTAAGAATTATAAACTTCAGTAACTTCCCCATTAGAAATCAGATAATTGGGCAGAAGAATAACTCATAAATAGAAGATATTGACAGGAATATAAGCTAGTGTTTCATACACTTATAAAGAGAATGAAATAATAGTAAAAGGCACCTGGAAAAGGCTCTAGAGAGATGGCTAAGTAGTTGAGAGCATTAGCTACTCTTGCAGAAGTTTTGGGTTTATTTTATAGTACTGATGTAATTATTGACAACCATCTTTTAACATCAGCACCAGGGGAACCAAATCCCTCTTCTGGCCTCTGTGGGTGCCAGGCATACTGTGTTACATACACATATATACTGGCAAATATTCATATGCCATAAAATAAAAGTAAATAAGTCTTTAAAAAATACCAGAAAGAACTCCAGAATGGTGAATTTTAAGAACATTAAAATGACATATTAAAATTTCTTTGCATAATCTTTCAAAAGTTAAAGGGACAGTGAATACACCCTAATTCATGCTATGAGACAGTATTATGTAGTACCCAAAACAAAGCTATCAGAAGAGAAGAAAGCTATTACAATAACAGGTAAAAGCACACCACCAAAATATGAGTGAACTATAGCTAATGGCATGTACAAATATTATTAAATTTTCCCAGTAATGTAGATTAGTTTTACACAACAAAATCAATAACTACTGCAGAACAAAAACAAAATCACATGAATTTCTCAATAAATAAAGAAAATACATTAACCAAAATTCACCATACTTCATGATAAGAAAATTCACTAAGCTCAGAGATAAGGGAGATTCCTAACATTCATAAAAGCCGTTTATGAAATTTGAAATCCACCATCAAACTTAATGGAGAAAGACTGAATGTTTATTCATAGGATCAAGAACATGACAAGACTTTATCATATTTCTTTCAACACTGTGCTGTATTCTTGACAGTGTAGATAATAAAATCAATAAATGACTTTTAAATTGGAGATGAATCATTAAAATGGGTTGATTTACAAATAGTAAACTGCATAGAACATCCTGACAGAGCTACTAAAAGGCTATTAGAACCACCATAAAAGCTTGTCTAAGTTTTAGGATATAAAGCTAAAATATGAAAGTTAGTTACATTCCTGTATTTGAAATCAGTAATTTAAGAATGAAATAAAGAAATATTCTAAATTTGATAGTATCAAAAATAACAGGAATAACCTGATTCAGTGTCCCAGCTCCCACACCACATTTTCCTAAACCTGGGCAGAAGCACACTTTTTTCTCTCGGTACCCCAGACCTCTGGACTATCCTTTTGATACAGATGCCTCCACTGCTTCCTGATCTTTTGCACCCAGATCAACTCAATTCTTAAGTCTACTTCCCTAGAGACATCATCGTTTTTGCCACCCCCAACTTTTCTTTGAATATTTGAGACCAGCCTTCATCCCTGGCTCTGCCCCAAGGCGGTCCTCTCACTGCCAACTTCCCAGTGTCCTGATCAGGCAGACACACCAGCTCAGTCAAGATTGTGACCAGTCTACTACTCAGCAAGAACTTGAAATACCCCCAAATTTTTCTTCCAGACCTAAACAAAAAGTAACTAAGCTACATAAACAATTTTAATAGAACCCAAATCAAGTTAAACAAAAACAGAGTAGGAATTCTGGCTGAATTCATAACCAAAAAAGAACATCCATAAGCTTAAACAGCACACAGAAACCAAACAATATGGAAAACCAGGAAAATATGTCCCCAACAAAACCCACAAGTCCTACAGAAGTACACAGCATTGTGAATCACCATCTAGATATCCAAGATGCAGAATTTAAAAGAACAATCATAAACATGATCAAAGAATTTCAAGAAAACACAAACAACTCAAAGAACTTAAAAAGTAAAGGCATAAAGTTTGATGGAGGCCCAAGAATATACAAATATGCAACTTAATAAAACATTAAAAACAATTTATAACTTGAAAAGTGAATTCACTAAAGAAATAGAAATAGTGAAGAAAACCCAAATGGAAATGAACACGGGGCTGAAAGACTAATAAACCAATTAGAAACAATAGGAGAAAGTCTCATAAGCAGAATGAATGAAGTGAAAATCAGACTATCAGGAGGATAAAGTTAAACTCTGTACTCCTTAAACAAAGACTATGCAAAATTTTTAAAAAAGCAAACAAAAAACAAAAACTCAGAGGAATTGAATATTCAAGAAAAGTGGGACAACACAAAATGACCAACTTTACATATTATAGGCATACAAGAAGAATGAAGAAACTCAAACCAATTGCTTTGAACAGATCTTCCATAGGATTATAGCAGAAAACTTCCCTAAATTAAGGAAAGGTATACCTATGGAGATTCAAGAAGCACAGAGAGCACCATTAAATAATGATCAGAACAGAAAGTCCCCACAACATATCATAGCAAAACACTAAATATACCGAACAAAGAGAGGGTACTGAAATCTGCTAGAGATAAACAAGTTACACACAACAGAAAACCCATCAAAATTACAGTTGACTTTTCAATTCAAACTATGAAATTCAAAAGAGTGTAGAACAAAGTACTCCCATTTCTAAGCAACTATGGATGGCAACTCAGAATACTTTATCCAGAAAAACTGTCTATTAAGGTCAAAGGGGAACAGAAAATTTTCCATAACACAAATAAGCTGAAAGAATGCATGTCTTCCAAAGCAACACTAAAGAGAATACTTGAAGAAATACAAAGGACCAAAGGAAAGAATGTGTATGCCCAAGAGTCTACAGAAAGAAAATAAAGGTATAACAATGGAAACACAAAACAGGGCCACAAACACAAAAATATTAAAATGACAGCATACATTACGCACTTTTCAATAATGACACTAAATATCAATGGCCTCAATTCTTCTCCCAGGCTTGTGCAATGGTTTAAGAAAGAAACCCATCTTTTTGTTTTCTTCAAGAAATTCATCTCATCTTCAGAGATTGACACTATCTTAGGGGGAAAAGATGGAAAAAGTACTCCAAGCAAATGTCCCTAAGAAGCAAGCAGGTGTCAAAACTTTAATATCTGACAAAACAGATTCCGAATGAAAACTCATCAGATCATAAGAGATAAGGGGGATTACTTCATTTTTATAAAAGGAAAAATTGGCCAAGAAGATATTACAATCATGAACGTTTATGCACCAAACACTGGAACACCCAAATTCATAAAATCAGTAGTCCAGGAGTATAAAACAGAGGTTGACAAAAATTCAGTGAATGTGGGTGACTTAAATACCCCACTTTCTTCAATGGAGAGGTCAACAGCATAAAGAATAACAGAAAGACATACTACATAAAAGGACATACTACATGAAATGGACCTAACAGATATATACAGTATATTTCAAGCAACCATTAAAGAATACTTTCTACTCAGCAGCTCATGCATTTATTCTAAAATCAAGCACACTCTGGGGTACAAAACAAATATCAACAAATTTTTTAAAAAAAGGAAAAAAAAGAAAAAGAAACAAACCCATGCCGTCTATCAGACCACAGTGCAATAAAGTGGGTATAATCAATAGCAAAAGAAGCTTTAGTAAATACATGAACTCATGGAGATTAAACAATAAATTCCTGAATCATGAATGGGTCAAAGAAGAAATTATGAAATATATAAAAGTATTCCTGGAAAAAATGAAAACGAGAACACAACAAAACCACTGACACACCCTAAAATCAGTCCTAAGAGGAAAATTTATAGCTCTTAATGCCTACATCAAAAAATCAGAAAGAGCACATGTAAACGACTTGATAGTACAAGTCAAGACTCTGGAATGGCAAGAAGAAACCAACCCCAAACCTAGTAGATGAGAAAAAATAACAAAACTCAGAGCAGAAATTAATGAAATAGAAACAACAAAAAGAACTGGTTATTTGAGAGGATAAACAAGATAGACCCTTAGCCCAGCTAACCAAAAGAAAGAGCAAATTCAAATCAACAAAATCAGAGATGCAAGGGGAAACATCACAACAGATACCAAAAACATCCAAAATATTGTAAGGGAATACTTTAAAAAATCTATACTACATTAAATTTGAAAACCTAAAAGATATGCATGAATTTCTAAAATCATGGTCACCACAAAGTTAAACCAAGAAAAGATCAACAGTCTAAACAGACCCATAACAAATAAGGAAACGGAAACATTGATGCAAAATCTCCCCACTAAAATAAGCCTAGGCCCAGCTGGATTCACACCAGAGTTCCACCATTCAAAGAAAATCTACAACCAATATCGCTTAAATTATCCAAAAGCTAGAAACAGAGGGAGAACCTCAAACTCCTTCTCTGAGGCTATTTTCACTCTAATACCAAAGCCAGATAAAGATACAACAAAAAAGAAAGCTATAAACCCATATCCTTAATGAATACAGATCCAAAGATATACAACAAAGTACTAGCAAACCACATACAGACACATATCAAAAAGATTATCCACTACAATCAAGTCAGCTTTTATTCCAGAGGTGCAGGGTTGGTTCAACATGTGTAAGTCAATAAATGGAATAAAACATGTAAATGGACTTAAAGACAAAAAGCACATGGTCATCTTGATAAATGAAGAAAAGACATTTGACAAAATCCAACATGAATTCATGTTAAAAGACCTAGAAGGAATTGGTCTTGAGGGAACATACTTCAACATAACTAAAGCTATATAGGATGAACTCATAGGCAACATCAACCTAAATGGAGAAAAACTGAAAGCCTTCCCATTAAAACCAGGAACCAGATAGGGCTGTTCAATTGCTCTACTCCTTTTCAATAAAGTGCTTGAAACTCTTGAAAGAGCAATAAGACCAGAGAAGGAAATTAAAGGAGTACTAATTGGAAAAGAAGGAGTCAAAATATTCCTATTTGCTGATGATATATTATACATGAGATCCCCAAAATTGCTAGAAAACTGTTAGAATTTACTAATACTTTCAGCAAAGTGACAGGATACAAAATGAAATTACAAAAATCAATAGCCTTTCTAAACACCAATAACAAACAATCAGAAAAACCACTCAAGGAGACCCTCCCATTCTCAATAGCCCTAAAAAATACTTAAGAATAAACCTAATCACATACATTAAAGATCTCTACATGAAAATTCCAAAACTCTGAAGAAAGAGATACAGGAAGACACTAGGAGATGGAAAGTCCTACCATGCTCAAGGATTGGTAGAATAAATATTATGAAAATGATGATCTTACCCAAAGCAATTTATAGATTCAATGCAATCCCAATGAAAATACCAATGACATTCTTCACAGAGCTTGGCAAAAATCATCCTAAAATTCATATGGAATCACAAAAGACACCGGATAGGCAAGACAATCTTGGGCAAAAGAACAATGCTGGGGCATCACCACACCAGATGTCTGATTACATAACAGAGCTATAGTCATAAAAACAGTATGGTACTGGCACAAAAATAGACACACAGATCAATGGACCATAATAGAAGACCCAAACATGAGTTCATATAATTTGAGCCATCTGCTATTTGACACACAATGAGCAAAGATAGCTTCTTCAACAAACGATGCTGGCAGAGCTGGATCTCCACTTGCAGAAAAATTAAACCACCCTTATTGTTCACCCTACACAAAAGTCAACTCAAAATGAATCAAAGATCTCAATATAAAACCTGAAACTGGGAAACTTCTAGAAGAAAACTTAGGCAAAACCCTCCAAGATATAGGCATAGGAAAGCACTCTTTAAATCAGACACCAGCTGCTCAGGTGCTAAGGTCAACAATCAGTATGTTTGACGTCATTAAATTACAAAGTTTCTGTGCAGCAAAAGAAACAACTAATGAAGGGAAGAGGAAACCTACTGAGTGGGAGAAAATCTTCACCAGCTACACTTCCAACAGAAGATTAACGGCCAGAATATGCAAAGAACTCAAAACAGGAAGAAAATAAATGACTCAATTAAAAGATGGATTATAGACCTAAACAGAGAGTTCTCAAAAGGAATAAAAAAGGCTAAGAAGCACCTTAGAAAGTACGCAACATCCTTAGTAGTTAGAGAAATGCAGACGAAAACCACTTTAAGATTTCCTCTTACCCCAGTCAGACTGGCTAAGGTCAAGAGAAGGAAAGACTCCAAATACAGGTGAGAATGTGTAGAAAGAAATGCTCATTCACTGCTGGTTGGGATGCAAACTCATGCAACCACTATGGAAAGCAGTGTGGAGAATGCTCAAACAACTAAAAGTGAACCTACCATATGATTCAGTGATACCACTCCTTGGCATATACCAAAAGGACTCATCGTACTGTAGAGATACCTGTACATCATGTTTGTTGTTGCTCTCTTCACAATAGCTAAGATATGGAAACAACCTAAATGTCCCTCAACTGACAAGAGTGGTTAGTGAAAATATGGTGCATCTACTCCATGGAGCCAGGGCTGGTTCATGAACACAGGGAAGTGGAGGCCTCTAGGCCACTGCAGGCTTGTTCATGTTAGCCTGTGGCAGTGGTGACATCGAGCATGGGACGCATGTCAGCTCAATTAAACAAGGGCCCAAAGGGGAGGTGATAAATAGGCGGTTGGCCAGCACTAGATTGAGAACTATTCAAGACTGATTGCTGCTGGGTGAGGGAGAGTATGACTTACATATGACCACTGGATGGACTGTCTAGGCTCCAGTGAAGGCATTTACATTGAAGGACATTTGGGCACAGACACCTTAATGAATAGGACTCAGCATGTATGGCAGCATGCATAGGGTTTGGTGGGGGGATGGCAGAGGAATATCTGGGAGAGAGGGTCCGGATTTGAGTGGGAAATATTGTATGAAATTTAAACAGTTTAATAAAACAACTGAAAAAAATTAACAGGGGCTGGAGAGATGGCTCCGCAGTTCAAAGTTCTAGATGCTATTGTAGTGTACCTGGGTTCCTTTCCCAGTACTTATATGGCAGCTAACACTTGTAAGTCTACTTCCAGGGGATTCTTGTCTTGTGTCCACTTATTTGCATATAAACAGTGTACTTATATGCATGCAAGCAAAACATTCATGAATGTGAAATAAAAATAAAATAAAAATAAAAATTTTAAAGGAATAGCATACAAATATGAATGCATCTGTGTTTTCAGTCTGAAGAAATTTTTGAGATCTGGAAGCCTAACCCCGAGGTGATGACATTAGGATGTAGGTTCTTTGAGAAATGATTGAGAGCACTGGTAGTAATGATCAGACTTGTGCTATTATGGACATTATGAAAGAGACCTCAATGAGTTAGGCAGTGCTTTCAACCAAGAGAGAAAAAACAAGACGGCATTATCTACAAAACAAAGAGAGAGTACCTCACTGCACACCATTATACTAGGTCCTGGATCTCCCAGCCTCCAGGTTCCTGAGAAGTAAATTTCTGTTGTAAATATCCAGTTTTGTTACAGAAGCCTAAATGGATCAAGAATTCTGAAAACTATTATATTGTTGATATAATTAAATATTTATAAATTGAAGATATCCCACATTACTGTATGAGAAAACATAATTTTGATAACAGTACTTCACATTTATATATTTATAAACATAATTAACATTACATCAACTGTTTTTTTGAAGGCATTGATAATCTAGTTTCATATTTCATTCAGAAATTTATGTGATCTAAATGGGAAAATATTCCTTTAAAAATACAAAGTGGAGTTGAGTGTGGTGGCGCAGACCTTCAGTGCCAGCACATGGGAGGCAGAGGCAGATGGATTGCTGCAAGATCTAGGCCAGCCTGGTCTACATAGTATACATAGTGAGTTCCAGGCCAGCTGAGGCTACAGGGAGAGTCTCAAAATGACCAAAAAAACAAACAAAAATAAATAAAAATTATTAAAAAATTAAAAGAAAATAAAAGAAAACAAACCAAAGAGCGGGATGACATATTTTCTACTTTCAAAAAACTACTACAAAGCTTGGGTTAGCAATCATTGTGGTACTGGCAAAGTCTTCTAGTTCGAATATGAATTGTCCCCTGTAGACTTGGTGTTTGAACACTATGTCCACAGCTGGAGATGCTGTTTGTGAAGACTCTAAAATCTTTAGGTGAATCATAGTTGGAGGAAATAGGTCACTAGAAGTGGACCCTAAGGTTTTTAATGTCACTTCCTGTCTACTCTCTATTTCCTTCTTCCTTTAATTTGATTTGTGTCAAATGTTTAGCCACAGCAGCAAGTAAAGTGACTAACAGAGATAGCTATATTGTATTTTTCTGAGTTGACTTTTAAGAAGATAGGAATTTATAT
>NW_008329362.1:65506-84739 GCF_000622305.1 Nannospalax galili
ATAGTCTAGTTTACTCTTTTTATCATTATTAAAAGATATTAAAATTTTGTAATTAATAATAGGGTAAAATGTATATTTTTAGTATTTTATTTTTTATTGTTTATATTCATGGTATATGGTAATGAAAGGGCATTTTCATAGAGTATATTTTGTACACGGAGTCAATTTACCCCTTATTTTCTCTCCTTCTTTCTTCCATTAATCTCCATTATTTCCTTGGAGATTCCACTTTTTTTGACATGTATGCGTACCAGATATTCTGTGTCCATATATAAAAATTTGGTACCACAAATAAGTGAGAACATGATATTCTCTTTCTGAGGCTAGCTCAATTTGCTTAGTATGATTATCTCTAGTTGAAAAGTGCTACAGAATCCCCTTTTCTGATTGTGAATTTATGGGGGTTGGAGAGCACTGACTGCTCTTGCAGAGGACCAGGATTTGGATCTCAGCATCCACATGGCAGCTAACAACCATCTCTAACACTAGTTCCAGAGGATCTGATGATCTCTTCTGACCTCCGTGGGTATTGCATGATGTGGGTACACTTAAATGCAGGCAATACACTCATATAGAGAAAATAGTTAATAAATAAAAAATATTTTAATTGGGAATTTTAAAAAGCCTATCTTTATGGTGTTATGGTGTTTTAAATAAGGTGTCCTCTATGGGCTCAGGAGTTTGAGCACTTGGTCAGTTGGTGGTACTGAATTGGGAGGTTCAGGAGGAATGGTCTTGCCGGAGGAAGCCTGTCACTTGGGAAGGCTTTGAGTGCTCATAGCCAAGTCCAATTTCCAGTCCTCTCCTCTCCTCTCCTCTTCTCTTCTTTCCTCTCTTCTTATCTCTCCTCCCTCACCTCCTGGAAGATATGAGTGCTCACCTTTCTGCTCTGGCTAACTCTTTACATGTTTACCCCACTGTTGCAGACTCTCCTTCTGGAACTGTAGGCCTAATAAAATCTTCCTTCTATAAGTTCATTAGTCATGGTATTTAATCACAGCAACAGAAAAGTTAATATATTTGTGAATATATACCATATTTTCTTCTAACATTCATCCGCTGTTAGACATCTAAATTGATTCTACAACTTATTTTATTGTGAATAGTGGTACCATAATCATACATGTGCAATTGTCTCTGTGATATGTTGACTTGGAGTTCTTTTGTTAAATACATATAGTGCTGTAGCAGTGCCATATGGCTGTTCTTTGCCGGTTTTTAGGAACCTCCTTTCTTATTTCTGTAGCTGCTGGCTTAGTTTACATTCCCAGGAGCAATTTCTCGTTGGCATTTACTAGTATATTGGGAGAATGGAATCTCAGTATTGTTTAAATTTCCAATTCTCTAATTGTTCATTTGAACATTTTTCATATGCTCATTAGCCATTCATATTTCATCTTTTAAAAACTGTAGTCATTTAATTATCTCATTTATTGATTAGGTCATTTGGTATCTATTATTTTGGGATAATCTCCCTAAAGCTCTGTTATAGTTAAACCATTATAATTGCTTACAGTACTATCCCTTACCAACGGTATTGCAAAAGATTGCTTAACAAAGACAGAGATATCCCTAAGCATTACTCAAATTAAGCAGGAGAATGTGATCAAAGGATAAACAATCACTGAATCCGATTTTCACATTGTGGGGCCAGGATTTGTAATGGAGACAGTACAATAGAAATCTATATTACTGGCATATAACCTTGGCAAGAAAGTCTACTGTGTATGCAAGATCAAACTTTCCTCGACAGGAGTCTAATGCACAAAAATTTAAAAATTACTGACAAAAATAATATGATTTAGATTGAATATAAAGTATATAAAATATCATGAGGGAAAAATCTGACTTTTAAAAGATTTACTGCAAAGCATACTGACTATAGCTAATGATTAGACTTTATACACTTCACCATCAAAGAGAGAACAAGTTTTAAAGTAATCATCACAAAAATATCAAATATTTGTGTTATTTTATAGCAAATAATCATTCCACATTGTTTTGAAATCATAAGGCTACTTTGTATGTGACAAATCATATAACTAAAACTATGTAATGTCACTATATAATTTAAAGAAAAAATTAAGGCATTTGAAGTCATTATAATTCAAATGACTAGTTACTTAAATAAAGTCTAAAAATGTAATCATATATTCAGAAGTCAAAAATTATATATAAATCAAAATTGCTAGAGTCCAAAATATCTAATGTGAAAGACATGAGCTAGTCAAGTATTCTGTCTTTCCTTCAGGAGAAACTGCCTCCTAAATGGAATCTATGGTGGTTCTGTGACTACTTCAGCCAACAGAGAAAAGTATGTACAACACTCTAGGTCGAACCCAAGAGAGAACGTTCCTTCTTGTGCTGAAATAGTCATGTAGGAGAGGCCGTCTTCAACTGACAATCCCAAGTACTCTTAGCTTCCTTTTTTCCCAACAGAAAGAACTATTGTGGGTCCATCATGAGTTATAAATACATCTGCCACAAGAATTTTATTATGTTCAAAATATATATGATGTGAAGGAAAAACATCATCCAAGACCCAAGTTCTAGACATGCAAAGCTATAAGATATGACAACATTGTGATTAAAAAAAAAAAACTCCAAAGATTTATAGTCAGCCGTTACACAACAATCATTAGAATGCCTCCACATGAACACCCGAAGGTAGGCTGTGTCTTTAGTTGGACATAAGATTCCATAGATGTCCATAATAGTCAAGTCCCAAATCTTTCTAGAAGATGAAAGTGGTCCAAGGCTATGCCTGAAATCCTGGAATTCTTGATATATATTTTTATTCCTTCTATCAGGAAAAATATTGCATCAGTGAATCCTAGGATAAAGAAGGCAAAGAGATAATTTGTCTCTATGAATAGGAAATAATAATAAAATCTATCTGCATTATCATTGTATTTTTGATTTGCTCGTTATTTTCTCTCGTTATTTTTTAGAAGAAACAGAGAAATGTGTTTGAGTAATTGGCCAAGGTGTTGTGAGTTGATATTTGAACTCAGTATGAATTTCATTATTTACACTTAACCATCTTATTATTAGCCCTAACTTAGCCTAATTTAAATGATAACTTGTGGTGCAAGAATTTCTGTACCTAATTATATGGCTAATGAACTAATTACATTGATCACAGTTACTTTCATATGAAATTTAAGTAAATTGTCTCTAGAAAAGCTATTCCGACATATACCAACACAAATAGCAGTTGAGTTCTAAACTCAGTACTAGGCTATAATAAACAGCAAATATTTCCCTATCAGTTACAGAGATCGATAATTATGCAGGGAGACAAGGATAGAAGTACTAAGGTAGGACATTTGTTTCTAAGAGAACAAAGGCCTCTGGAAAAATCAGTTTATTAATCTAACTAACCTTGAACACTGAAGTCCTCTGTGTGTGTGTGTGTGTGTGTGTGTGTGTGTGTTTGTGTGTGCGCGTGCGTGCGCACATGCACATTGCTTTCTATGATATATTTTCAACTGAAACACAGACATATACACAGATCAGTTAAGGCCTGCCAATTAGTAAATTTTTCCTTTTAATCTTCTGTACAGAAAATCTCAGTATTTTAGTTTTGCTGGTTTTAAACTGGACGGACTTTGACTGCAGTAGTGACAACAGGCTTCCTAGCAACTATTCTCAGTGAAGGGCAGGTTGGCAGGTTTGAGTGACACACTGCCAGTTGTGGCCAGCTGCCAGGATAGTGAAAACATTCCCAAGCCTCCTCTTAATCCCTTGATAATGTTTTCCATTTTGTAAAATCAATTATTGATAGAGTGATAGTTCTTCTAAACAAAATGAATAAATATGAAATGCATTTTCCTCACAGTACTAACACCGTTTATTCCTACAGCATAAGTGGACATTATAAAAACCAAACTAGTACAAGTACTTATGTATTATTCAAACCTTAATCTAAGTTCTTGAGAAGATTCCCTCCAGCAAATGAATTCAAGCATACATTATGACAGAGCTTTCTTCCAGTGCTGTCTGAGAAGGTGTGTGGTTAGTCATGGAACATAGTTTGGATTATCAACTTTTAAATTCTTATGGTTATTGTTTTCCTATGCCATCTTTTATGATAAGTGGCATTTTCCTGTTTGATATTCATAAAGGTATTTGAAAATATTCTGCGATAGTTCTAGATGTCAGTGTCTGAACTAAGAGTCCATCCAAAATTCTTCCTGTCATTTATTTTAATGACTTCTGGGATAGAGCCAGCACCCTAATTTGTAGTACAGAACTCGGGTGCCATTGTTCACTTCATAGGCAACAGAAAATGTTGGTTTCTCGGGCCCTTTTCACCACCATGGGCTTGAATAAAACCCTACATTTTATTGATATACTGTAGATTGCTTCCTGTTCTGAATGATATTCAGATCCCTCATTTTTTTGACATTTGACTTTCCTTAGATACTCCTCCAAAGTGTCACTGCATGCATACAACTTCTAAATTCTCATCTTTAAGGACACTGCCCTGAAGTCAGACTCTGAACACTTAAAATGTGAATCTGGTATAGGAAGAATAATTATGCTCAAACAAGGACCTCTCCATGTGTGCCGACAAGCATTCTAGCTGCTTTACAAATGCCTCCTTGTGCCCCACAAAGTAACTTCAAATGTAAAACAGCAAAACACAGCATCACTGTCCACACATTTTGTACTCATGGAATATGAGTGCCACTATAATTATTAGCTTTAAGTTATTGATGATAGAATTTATTTTTTTTATCAAAAGTGCAAAATCTTTTCTTCCTTGGAGGTCAATTTCTATACATTTTACAAGAAATACCATGGAGATAAATTATGCACAATTAGCTGGTTTTGTAGGGCTCATCCATTAAAAACTGAAACATAAATCCACGTAAATTAGTGAAATTATCATTTTGATAGCCACAAACTAATATTCATTAACTTATTTTTCTTCAAATTTGAAACCCCATATTCAAGGAGTTAACATGGAATTACCACAGGATAATATTAAGCATAATCACTGTGTTCCACAATCATAACACTCAAAGAGATAAGTAAGGGAGCTCATTCCAATCTGCCCATGTAGAAAAATATCATAGTTATACATAGCTTACTTTTATCTGACACTAATGAGCTTTTATTAGTATTAAAGAAATTGCAATATAGGCTAGTTAGAATCAGTCCAATAAGCCTTGGCTGTCATTGGGTTTAGGCCTTGTGATCCCTAATCCTGGTTGTCAACTTGACTGGATCTGGGATTAACTGAAATGAGAGAGATCTTCTTGATTGGATCATCTGAAGCTGGAAGACACGCCCTAAATGTGGGTGTTACTTTCTGATGGCAGTCTGTATTAAAGGCCATAGCAGAGGAGAATGCCTGGCTTCTTGCTGCTTGCCTTCTCTCTCACTGGTGAGTTCATCTTGCTGCTTGAAGACTAGCTGATCTTTTGGAATTCGTTAGACCTTCAGTGCCAGATTGGGACTAAGGAGACATCCAGTCTCATGGACTGAGCGACTATGGATTCTCAGCCTCTCCAGTGTGGTGCACTCATTGTTGGACTACTCAGAATCTATCCTGTGAGCTAAGATGATAAATCTCTGTACATATATATTCATTCTACCGGTTCTGTTTCTTTGGAGAACCCTGACTAATAGAAGCCTGTTCCTTATAACACAGCCAAAGAGCTCGAGAATAACAGGGTGAGTTACTAGGATCCTGCACAGGAGTCACCATCCCCTTGCTTTAGGTTCAGCCCCATTTGCGTTGCTCTAGGACTCACATTTTCTCAGCTTAGCTAGTGAGAACCTGTTCACTTGATCTTCATCATCCCAACTTGGACCTAAGCTTCTTTGTCCACCATGACTTGCCGGTCTGGAACTATCTGGTTCTTCAAATAAAAAATCAAAAGTGAGAAGCACGGACCAACTAACTATTCATACCTGATCAGGAAGCAACAAAGCTACATCAACAACTAAAACACAACCAAACTTCAACTCAACAAAGACAGGCTAGAATTTCCAATCAGATCAAAACTAGCAAAAGGAATCCATACACCTGGGTCAACAGGGAAATCACAAATGATGTGGTAAACCAAAATAACATGTTCTTACAAAATAACACCACTCCTATAAATGGAATCTAAAATGAGAACTACTCAGAGACATACACAGCACAAAATTTATTAGAAACAGGAACAAACTATTCAAAAACTTTAAAGTACACATGAACAATTCAAAGAACATAAAGAAGGTAGGACTGAACTTCTGACTGATGCTCGAGAAAACACAAATACACAGCTAAATGAAATGACGAAGACAAGTCAGGATTTGAAAAATGAATTCATGGAAGAGATAGACATACTGAAGAGAACTCAAGCTGAAATGAAGAAAGAATTGAAAAACTTAACAAACCAATTAGAAACGACAGGAAAAAGCCTCACCAGAAGAATAGATCAAATGGAAACGGGCTATCAAGACTGAACAATAAAGTTCAGAATCAGAGTACCCAAGCAAAGACTACGAGTTTTGTAACCACAAGCATGGAATATGAAGGAAATGTGGGACACCATAGATAGAATAAATTTGCACATGCTAGGCATGGCGGAAAGAGAAGAATCTCAGTTCAATGACATTGACCAGATCTTCAGCATGATTATAAAAGAAAACCTGCCTAAATTAAGAAAAGTCATACATATACAAGTACAAAAAGTACACAGAATACCAAATATACAGGGCCAGCCAGAACAGAAATTCCTCACAGCATATTATAGCAAAAATACAAATATACAGAACAAAGAGAGGCTTCTGAATGCTGCAAGAGAAAAATAAGTTACATGTAGAGGAAAATCCATCAGAATTACAGATGATTGTTCAATGCAAACATAAAAGCCAGAGGAAACTGGAGCAAAGTATTCCAAGTCCTAAATGATAATAGATGCAACACAATATTTTATTCAGCAAAACTATAAGCCATAGTAGAAAGAGATAGAAAAATATTCCAAGAAGTAGGCAGAAAAAATTCATAGCCACCCTATGGAGAGTATTTAAAGCAATATAAGGGACTACATAAGGATGAAGAACTGAAAAAGCTACAGAAAGAAAAAAAAGTCAAGATATACTTGCACAAACAGAAAATAGGACTTAGAACACAGAGGATAAAATGACAGTAACTAACACACATTTTCCAATAACAAATATTAAATATCAAGGACTCAACTTCCCAGACCAAAGACACGGACTAGTTGAATGGATTAAGAAACAAATTCCATCTTTTTGTAATCTACAAACAACTCATTGTACCTTCAAAAACAGAGCACCTTAGGGAAAAAGGATTGAAATTTTTTTTCCAGATACTAATAAGGAAAAAGGCATTGCAATTCTAATATCTAATAATAAAATCTTCTAATTAAAATCCATCAGAGGAGAAAAAGTCTCTTCATTGTGATCAAGGGAATAATCGACACAAAGACATTACATTCATAAACATATGCATCAAACTCTGGCTGAGCTATTTAATAAAAACAATGCTACTAAACTTTAAGACAGAGATTAAACTAAGCTCATTAATTGTGGCTGACTTTGCCACTCTCTTCCCTAGGCAGGTAAACTGGACAAAGAATAAACAGAGAAATGTCCGAATTAAATGATATCATATATCAAATGGACTTAACAAACATCAACAGAATATTCCACCCAAGCACCATAGAATATACCTTCTACTCAGAAGCCTATAGAAGCTTTTTCTAAAATAGAACACATACTGGAGCACCAAAAACAAAAAAAGAATTTAAGTGTTTACATATAATTTTTTAGATCACAATCCAATGAAGGCTAAAATGAACAGTAAAAGAGGTTCTAGTAACTATGTGAACTCATTGAAATTAAACAACACATGCTTACAAAGATAAATGGGTTAAAGAAGAAATCAATAAAGAAATAAAAATGTTCCTGGAACTAAGTAGAAATGATAAGAAAGCAACAAAACCCCTAAGATACATTAAAGGATTCCTAAGAAGGAAGTTTATAGCTCTAAGTTCTACATTAAAAATCAGAAAGAGTACAAATAAATGATTTAATGGTACAATGAAGAATATGAGAAAGCAAGAATAAGTCAAAACCAAACCCAAAAGACAAGAAGAAATGATGAAAATAGCAGCAGAATTTAGGAAATAGAAACAAAGAAAACAACAAACAGACTCAATGGATCTAAAACCTGGCTGTTTGAAAAGATAGACAAGATAAACTCTTAGCACAGCTAAATCAAAGAAAAAAGAGAAAATCCAAATATAAAAAAATCAGAGACCAAAATGGAAACATCTCAACAGACACCAAAATGATCCAGATCATTATAAAGAAATACTTTTATAACAGATATACTGCATTGAATTAGAAGATATGAAAGAAATGGGTGTATTTCTAAATTCAATGGCACCACTGAAATTAAACTAAGAGGACAGCAACAACTTAAACCCATAACAAATAAAGAAATCAAAACAGTAATTCAAAGACTTCCAACTATATAAAGCTTAGAGCCAGATAAATTCACAGTAGAATTTTGCCAGACCTACAAATATCTATAGCCAATGCTACTTAAATTGTTCAAAACTATAGAAACAGAGGGATAACCCACAATCCTTTTATGAAGCAAGTGTTACTCTAATGCCAAAACCAAGTAAACATAACAACAACAACAACAAAAGGAAACTGTAGGTCCATATCTCTAATGAATACGAATCCAAAATTCTCAACAAAATAGTTGTGAATCATGTATGGAAGCACCTCAAAAAGATCATCCACTTTGATCAAATGTTCCATAGTTATAAGGATGTTTCAATATATATAATTCAATAAATAATGTAATAAATCATATAAATGAACTTAAAGACAAAAAATCAGGTATCATCTCAATAGATGCAGAAAAGGTCTTTGAGAAAATTCAACATCAGTTCATTATAAAAGTCATAGTAGGAACTGAACTGGCAGAAACATACTTCAATATAATTAAGACTGTACACAAGAAACCCACAGACAACATCGTTCCAAATGTAGAAAACTTGAAGCATACCTATTAAAGTCAGGAAACATGCCAAGCTGATGATTATCTCATACTAGGAAGAGCAATATGAGATGATAAAAAATTAAATGAGTACAACTTTGAAAAGAAATGTCAAATTATATATCTTTGTATATGATATATTATACATAAGGGATCCCAAACATCCCACCAGAAAAAGAAATGGTGACCATGTTCAGCAGAGTGACAAAAGAATCAATTTGCAAATATCAGTACCCTTCTTATCAACCAAAAACATGAAATTGGAGAAAGAATTCATGGAAACATTTCCATTGAAAATGATCTTAAAAATATCTATGAAGAAGCCTAACCATTTAAATGAAAAGACAGAAGACACAAGGAGCTCAAATGACCTCTTGTACTCTTGGATTAGTAGACAATGTTGTGAAAATGACCATCCTACAAAAAGGAATTAATAGATTGATTGAAAACCCAACTAAATCCCCACAACATTATTCTCAGAGATAGAAAAAAAGTCCTAGATTTATATATAACAACAAAAGACGCAAGATAGGCAAAGAAATCTTGAACAAAAACTGTTTGAAGAAAAACATAGACAATACCCTTCAAGATATAGGTGCAGAAAATAGACTTTCTAAATCAGACATCAGTTTCTCAGAAATTTAGGTCCAAAATTAACAAAAGGAACCCAATTAAACCAAAAAGCTTCTGTGAAACAAATGAAACAAACAGATGAGTAAAGTGTTATCATACAGAGTAGGAGAAAATTTTTACCAGCTCTACATCTGACAGAAGATTGATATACAGATTATACAAAGAACTCAAATCAGAATAAAGAAAATACTTGACATGATCGAAAAATGGATTAGTATGTAAACAGAGAGCTCTCAAAAGAAAAAAAAATGACTAAGAAAGACCTTTAAAAGTGTTCAGCATCCTTGGTAATGAGGGAAATACAAATTAAAACTACTTTAAGATTTCATCTAATCCCAGTCAGATGACTGAGATCAAGGCACCAAATTACAGCAAATGCTGGCTTGTATGCAGGGAAAGGAAAACCCTCATTCATTGTGGTTAGGACTGCAAACTCTACAACCAATATTGAAATCAATGTGGAAAACTTTGAAACAACTAAAAATAAATCTACTATTTGATTCACTTATACCATTCCTTAATATATACCCAAAGAACTCATCTTACCATAGAGATACTTGTATAACCCTGTTTGTTAATAGTCTTTTCCAACACCTTACATATGGAAATAACGTAAACGTTCCTCAACTGATGAATGGATAATGAAATGTGGTATACTTATACAATGGAATTTGGCTCAGGAGTACAAAAAAAGGAAATCATAAAATGGACAGGTAATAGAGGCAACTAGAAACTGTTATACTAAGTAACAAAGATTAAGAAAAAATAATGATGTATGTTCTCTCTCATTTGTGAATCTTAGCATCAAAAACTTGTATGTTAATATATATCTTGATGTAACTGTAGGAGTCAGGAAAATGGAAAGGAACCATAGGGTAGAGAGGAAGAAGGAACTCAAGAGAATGGAATAGTATAAGCCAGGTGTTATCAAGGGAGAAATGAACAAAATGGAGTAATTTAACAGGAGAGGAAGGAGGGAGGATTATTTGAAAGGAAATAGGAGAGGAAAGATAGACAGATAATGTTTAGGTGCTATGAAAACCTGGAGGGAAAAGAATTAGCTAAAAATGTCTCCTGAAAAATATATGTATACTATATTGAAAACTGCATGTGTATAGCTGAAGGCTATACAACAAAAACCACAGTATCAAACAGAAGAACCCTGTCTTAGAGTTGTTGGTCAGGGTAGTTTCAGTGACACTCCCTGAATAACTCAGGCTATTTCCCCGTCCTTTGAACACTTCCTAGAATTGAAAGTAAGACCCTATTCCTGAAGACTGGACACACTTCAGACACAGAACTTGGAGCAATGGAGCTAAAACTGACTTGGAAGCCTCCTCCTTCAAGATTTGCTGGATCAAAGGACACTATGCAAGCTATCAATGGAGAAACCAATCAATGGTCTTACCCAGCTGTGAAGTTTAATGAGAAACAATTACTAGCCTAGCAAATAATCTCTATTGGTGCATTAGTGGAACTCTTAACTTGGGAGTAAACAACTGTCTAATTCGATGGATATAAGGTCTACTCAATGGGAGGGAATTCATGTGTAGAAATGTAAACATAGCCAAAAAACTTGATGTGAGAGGTTATAGATCCTAGAGAAAAACCTACTATTGTCCCTTCGCTAGACCAAGGTAATTTCTTACTATTTTCTAAATATCTAAAATGTCTCACGATTTATCAAAAAAGATTCTTTTTGCAACAGATGGAGATTGTTACAAAGAGTTCCACAACTGGTCAAACACAGAGAATAAGTGTGAGATGTCTGTCCCCAAATCACACATCTACAATGCAGCCCCTACACCTAAGGTTCAGGGAACATAGGGGAAGAGGGGGCAGAAAGAATGTTAATGCATCTCTCAAATCTCACCAGCAAAGCATCCTCATACAACAGATAGTAATTGACCTAGAAAGCTGTAGCTGGTTAACATACAGAAAATAAGTGACCACAGAGTGCTTGTCCCTTGGACACCTATTTCAAGCCTCTGCCAACAAAGGCTCAAGGACCATTGTGGAAGAGGGGTACAAATGCTATAAGTCAGATGTGGTGAATGACCACAAGGAAATAGAGTTTTGCAGGTTCCTGGGATGTTGTTCATATGAACTTATAGCAATGATGAATGGTGACAGCATGCGCAAGATCCATGCAAACTCAAACTTGAAAAAAATTTCACCATAGAAGTGGAGAAATAGGTAAGAAATCCCAAATTTTGGAGCTGGAGAGATGGCTCAGCAGTTAAGAACACTGACTGTTCTTGAAGAAGACCTGGGTTCAAATCTTAGCACCTACATGGCAGCTGACAACTGTCTGTAACTACTGTTCCAGAGGATCCAATGGCCTCTTCTGTCCTCCATGGGCATTGCATGACATGGGTGCACTTACATACATGCAAGCAATATACTCATACACATAAAATAAAAATAATAAGCATCAACAGAAAGAAATCCCAACTTTTACTGAAGAACTATTAGCAACCAATGTCTACTGGTAGAAGGATAATTGGTTTTCTTTAAGGGAGTATGTAAAATCAGTTGACTAGGCTCCAGTAGATGGACTCACTCACATGGAGGGATATTGGAGTACACAAGCATGGCTTGATAAGCTTTGACATATATGACAGAATGCATGAAATCCATTGGGGGATTGTGGTGGGCATAGAGAATTGGATCTATGTATGATGAAATATATTATATGAAATTCATAAATATTCAATAAAAATTGGAAAAAATTGCAAAGTAGATGCAAAGCAATGCTAGTTATTTCAATAACATAAGGAATTGTTTTGATTTTGACTTTAAAATTATTGCTTAGATGTAGAATTTTCATAAAGATAATAATTCAAATATATATATATAGCATCCAAATGTACAAAATGCACAAATGCATCCATTCACTGGTGTATGCACATATAGAAACCTATGTACACACTGACTCATGAAGACTAATTAGTAAATCTTCCTAACATATTTAAATTGCTTTATAAATAAACAATTGCTTAAAATTAAATTAAGATTTTAGTTAAATAAAATGCAGAAACATAAAAATAATTATTCATAGTCATTCTGTGATTATTTTATCCTATTATAAACTTAGTATATTTTCTTGAGATTGTTTCTGCGTTTTATGTCTATATTGCAGAATAGCATTGATAAGTGAAGTACCAGATTTATCTGATGTGTTTTGTTCCACAGTATCACATTTATATCAGGATATTGGCTAGAAAAGAAATATTCCAACACCAAAATCAGCAACACTATAAATGGAGGCTCTTTATTTTTCCAGGGAGTCAGAAGCTAAAGTTGCTCATTCTATTTCATATAGTGCCCTTTCATGTCCTTTACTGTTATGTGTCCTTCAGTGTTAATTATCAATGCCTGCTGTGTCAGAAACATCAGTGCAGCTGACATATGAATCAAGTAGATTGAAACAAAATTATAAACTTTATTAATGATGCAGCTGATGGTAGAAGCTGCTTTTAGATCTGTAGCCTGGTGAGCTTTCTAGTTCTTTACTATATAATTGGATAAATTTAATACTGGTCACCAACTCAGCTGACATCTGCAAAGTACCCTTCAGCAATCAGTCCTAAATACATCCACTTTATGGGCAGAGAAATCTAAAGATAGGGATAGCAAGAGCAGAGGTCAAGCCAGCTCTGCAGCGCCATCATAAACAGAGTATGAATTAGTTTATGTTGAGTTGATTGGCATAGGAAAACCAAGCTAACACTGGCTGAGTGAAATAAAATCCCCATCATAACTATTTGGAGGTAAGTGCTCCATGAGCTTTCTGGTTCATTTTAATAATCTAAACAAGTCACTGCAGGTTCCAAGGTGACTGTATATACACATTTGCATTTGCACTTAGGCAACATGCTAGAAAAGAAAGACATTCTATTTCTCTTTAGAGGGATACTGGCTAAAATACCACTGAGTTCCAGATCTTTTCAGCAGAAACTGTCACTTGTCACAGCTCACCAAAATGAAAACTGATAAATACCGTATTTTAGCTAGGTACATTCATACTCAGGATTAATTTTGAATTTTATTACCAGATTTAAAATAAAAGGTTATACAAGATATTTTTGTTGTGTTCAGAAATTACATGGCTAACTGACTAGGAAGAAAGGCCAGAAATATCAATATAACAAGGTGCAATATACACATACAAAGCATGACACAATAATATTCTACAAAAACATTTGCTTTATCACTCCTTGAATCCATTATATAAGGATAATAGAAATCTCATTCCTAAGAGTATATATCATATTGTGAAACAACTGCAAAGGTCCCTACCAAATAATGTAGCTTACTATAAAATTTAAATAATTCTGATTATTGTATTTAACTAATTCTCAGGCTTATAATACAGTGACAGAGAGTAGACATTTCCAGAATGTATCCAATATTCAATAAAAAAATTATTTAAGTGATATTTCAGTGACTGTGACCAGTTTGGAAAAAAGATCTATACTATAAAAAGGCTTAGATGTAGTATGTTCTAAGAAAGAGATTCTATATGAATATATATTAGGAATTGTTTCAAAAATTGGATTTCAAATCATGACTTACATTTTATGAATGAAGTATAATAAATGGATAAATATAATCTGTCGACACATTAATTTGACTTAAAACTGATTTTCTGAAGAAACTGGAGTTGTTTAAAGTGTCTTTTAAGTAGTTTAACCATTATTACAGTAAAATTTTGCACAGCAAATTCTTTATATGCTTTTAGGTTGACCCACAATTCTAACACTTATCTAAATTTCAGCAAATTTTGAAACATGCCTGTCTGAATTAATGAGATTTTCCTCTAAATTCCAGTGTCTGCAAGGACACAGAAAGTTCCATCATCAGTAATATACTTTTTAATTCTTGATGAAATGCCTGAAATGAGTACTGTGTCATTATAAAGTAATTTCAGCTTTAAGAGAATATTGAATGTGCTTTAATATTCCTTGGCAATGTGACTTTGTGGTACTTTTGTAAGCATCAGTGCAGAGACACTTAACATTATGTGATTAACTTAGCATGTTTTAAACATTTCTAGTTTTATGGAGCTAGCAATAAGTCAGCATGTTTACAAATGAGACTGAGGAAAAATAATCTCCATGTAAGGAACCAAATTTTGAACATTTGCTCTGAGATGTCTTTTGCATTGAACTTCAACATATGAATCATTTTTAATCAGAGAAAATAAGCATGATAATCAAATGCAGGTTAGCAGAAGCTTAGAGTGAATGTTTATTCTAAGAGGAACTGAACTTCTGCTTATGTCAGATAATTTAGGTCTCAAAGCTATAACTGACTATTAAGCCAAAGGAAAGGCTAAGCAAATCTGTAACAAATTCTGAAAGTAAGTCAAGAAAAACCCTACCCTTGTTACCTTTAAGTATTCTCATCATTGAAGAGGTCACTATTTCTCTGGAGCTATAAGTACACTCATATTACCTTCCTCATCAATTCTCAGTCTGTTTCTGAGCCCTTCAGTTAATATCTAGGATCATGTTAGAAACACTAACAAAACTCAGTTGATCTAGCTATGCTCATTTGTTGAGCCTGCAAGGTTAAACAAGTCTAATTAAAGGTGGTGGTGAATTTTAAACGACATTTGCATACATTCTTCTATCCTTCAGACATTGTTCAAAGGCCTGAATGTTAACACTGTCTCCAGGCTCATTTTAATGGCATAATCCTTACAGAGAATGAGAGAATGAATAGGCTCCTGAAAAAAGCAAACAGAAGGAGACAAAATGCCTAATATCAAGGGAAATGATTAATTTGTTTTCTTGAACAGGAGACCCAATAAGGATTCATTTGCCCTAATCTGTTGAGGGTCACTGACATCGGTTTTCTTTGGCTACTTTTCAGAAATTTGCAACAGCGTTTCAAATTAGGTGTGGTTTTCTTTTAAGAGATGAGAACTTACTTTAAAATATTATAGGACACCTGTAATTTACTTGATTAAATTCTGATGATGAAAAATAGGAGAACAAATAGCAAAGGAAAAAGCAGAACATGAAATTGAGAAACAGTTTTGAAGAATTTGTTTGACTTAAAATTATTAAATCATCTACCTATTTAATTTTCATTAAAAAAGTTAAATCCTCAGATATCAAATTTAAACACAGTCTTGAGTGTTTGGGTGGACAGTGTGATGATATTGAACAAATATCAGAGTTGCAGTGGCCTTTGAAGATAGAAGTGATATAATGTCAAAAGTTAGGTGTAGGCTTCATCTTTTGATATAGACTGCAGAAAACATTATTTCCTATATTCAAAGGAAAACCTGAATGATCTACAAAGTCAAAATTTTCTTTAGTCTGCCTGAGAGATGAGATTCTGGATCAATTAACCAGGTTAAATTGTAAGAAATCACAGATAGCTTCAAGAACAAAAAGCTTATGAACACAAACTCATGCAAAGTATGGCAAAATGACCAGGACACCACCCCAGAAATTGATAATTTAATCAATATTTTCAATTAAAAATTAATTCTTCGGACTGGAGAGATTGCTCAGCAGTTAAGAACACTGACTGTTCTTGCAAAAGACCCGGGTTCGAATTCTAGCACCCATATGGCAGCTTACAACTGTCCGTTACTCCAGTTCCAAGAGATCTGACAGCTTCTTCTGTCCTCTGCAGGCATTGAATGACATGGGTACACTTACCTGCATGCAAGCAATACACACATGCACATAAAAATAATAAATAAATATTAAAAATAAATTCTTACGCCAGGCACAATGGCACACTCCTTTAATCTCAACACTTGGGAGCCAGAGGCTGTGAGATTGAGGCAAACCTAGGCAAACTTGGTCTGCATAGTGATTTCTAGCTCAGCTGGGGATACAGGAGACCCTGTAAAATACAAAACGAAACAAAAACAACAACTCCAAAAATAAAATTAAAACTAAATTATTGTAAAGGATCAGTATGGATCAGGATGATAGGATGGACTCTCTTGGCATGCACATATTCAGCCATATTTGGTCTTATCACAAGCTCTCTTCCAAGGAACTCCTACTGAGGAGACATGGTATTAGGTAGGTAATGGGCAAAGCTTCCATCAACCCTGCCAGACTGAGGGACGGGAAAAGTGACCAGCACTTCAGGAAAGGCACACAGCTTTGCAGAAACATTCTGTGGATTAATGCTCTGGGACAATATTTGAAGATTTTCTTAAAAGAGAAAGAAAGTGCTGAACCCTAAGGCAGATGAGGAGTCCCTGAATGTGAGAGAAGAGGAAGTAGCAAGCCTTGTACCAGTGAGAAACAGCCACAGAACCATCCTTACCAGACCAGGGCTCTCACTAAGGGAAACTGAGAATATCCCACTTGAGAAGCGCTGGGACTCCTGGAATGCTTGTCTTTGTCCTTCCCAGGACAACAGCAAACAGATCCTTTGTTTACCAGGTTAGCAAGCATTTACCTAACAGTCTTCTGCAGGAAGGAAGAAGAAAAGCATGGAGCAAAATTTCTGAGAAAATAATGAACAAACCAGAAAGATGAGGGTGAAAAGGAGGATGACTCAACAACTCAGATCTCACCTTATAAACTAGCTAATATTAAACAAATTACAAAGCCAGTGGCAGTTGACAGTAACCAGAATAACAGCAACACTCAAATTTAGGTGAGCTTTTGTATGTATCATATCAATTTCTGCAAGGTGAACTCATGACTGCAAAAGCCATACCCATAGTCAACTCAGAACAGAGCCCCAGTGCCTCCATATTCCAACACATGATGTCCAAGTTTCAACAAAATATTATAATATAGCAAAACAAAAGATACCGATTCACCAAAAATGTAAAAGTCATGACAACTCATGCTTAAATATAACCCAATTAGACATAATATCTGCACTGTAGAAGACTCATTATACACAACTTTTATTTAAAAATGACAACAATATTTGCCACAAATGTAACTGCTAGAAAAAAATGAAGTAGGACAGAAGAGTGCTTGATGGGGCTGCTGAGATCCACCAAGCCTGAAAACTTGAGTTTAAAGCCCAGAATGTTCCTGGTGAAAGGAGAGAAGCAGGGACTCACTAATGGCCCTCTGACCTCCTCATGCACCATGGCACATGCCAGCACAAAATCAATCAATCAATTTAAAACGAAGTGGTTGAAAAATATCTGTCAACCTACAATTATATAATCTGTCAAAATATCTTTCAAATTTCAAACAAAAATTAAGATGGTTTATTACTTAGAGCTTACATTCTAAGAAATACGAAACAAAACTATCCAGGAATAAGGAACATTATAGGAGATAGATACATGAACCTACACAGACAATAAAAATCTCCATGAAAAACAATATATTCTAAATATCCTAGACATTAAAAAGAAATTTGGGGCTGAAAAGTCATTTTCTATCCACAGAAATATTGTGAAGGCTGTAATCATGGATTTGTTACTGGGTCTCTTGGTTCTTGTGTTCTTAAAGGAAAAAAAAATTCAGCCAAGGGACACAGGCCATTTAATCAGAAGTTATTTATCAAGCAAAACCAAGCAACCACTCCAGAGAAAGACAGGAACTAATTGTCCCACAAGGGGAACTAGAGCACAGGCAGTTCTGCATAGTGGCTTTTACAGAAGCTTGTTACTAATATTTATGAGGGGAGTGACATATTCATAAGGTAAGGTGACCCTTCCTCCCTCCTGAATCTTAGCTCTTCTTTGGAGGAATTTCTTCCCATGTTCCTCTAGGAAAGTCTATACTATGTGTCCAGGGAGGGAGGTAAAAAGCACGATGTAAATGATACTATACTGTAGCTGAAGTCTTTTGAGGATGCAGACTCATTGTCAGTGCACATGTATGTAAATGCCCTGCTACCTTAGATTTTAATTTAGGAGAAACTACCTCTCTCTATAGTCTCAGATGTTTAAACACAAATGGACATTTGATCATCAGGAAACACAACTATGATGCAGTTACCTTTTTGGGACTGCTCACTGTCTCACGACTGATTAAATGACTGTTTGCTAAGACACTTTATCTTTGAAACTGAGGTTTTAAATAGAAAATTGGGGACAGAGTTATATGATAGGCTAGTAGGATTCCCAAACAGGAAACCAGACTTCAGGAGTCTCTTGGGCTTCTTCCTCTAGCCTCATGACTCATGTTTATCGTCTATCTCACTGATTTGCATAATTCAGCATAAAATATTTTATGGAAAGTCACAGATATGAGAAAAAAAATTATATATCTATTGGTATAGGGTCTGCTTATTACTCTTTGATTGTCTTTGTGGTGCCAAAGCCAAAGCCTCACTCATGCCAAACAAGTATTACTGAACTACACCATAGCTGCTGATGTTGAGCTTTTTAATACTACAAAAGGGTATTATTTTATAAGAAACATAAATATCAATTAATATTGTAAACCCTAGTGAATTATAGTGGAGGTTATTTCTAACAATAAAGCAGTCAAAATCCATGCAAAATAATGATAAAATAGAATGAAAATCAGTATGGATTGAAAAGTCTTGACTTACAGTAGCAAAGAAAATGACTTATATAATCCTACACACAAGAAAAAAAT
>NW_008329362.1:84793-103169 GCF_000622305.1 Nannospalax galili
CATAGCACATGAAACAGTCAGAAAAATAATACTATTGGCCTTAAATAATCTCTAAACATGATGAAATATTATAAAAGAATACCTTTATCATGACAGAATTAAGTTAGATATCAAAAACAAAAACTAAAGCTAGAAAATCAAAGTATCCGAAACAGTAAGATCATAGTTTATTGTTCAGAAAACCATAAAATAAAAATATTTAAGTCAAATGAGAATTGAATATAACTTATTAAAGATGACACAATGCAGTTAAGGCAATCCTTATAAGAAACAACCTGTTGGTCAAAGTCAGTTTACCATGTATGCAATGTGAGTCCCAGAAAGGAAGACAAACAACAGACCAGAAAATATCTGAAAATATAATTATTAAACCACCTCCAGGGAAGCCAGATGGTAGAAAAAAGAGTGGAGATGAGTGACTCTCAGGAGAATAGGAATCAGAGGGAAGAATGATGCCCCAGAAACACTATGAGAAATGCACAGAGTGATCATTAATGCATATGTATACCTGGGGGCTGCTTGGCAGGGAACGCAGTGCCAGATAGAAGAGACCTCCCTTAGAGTGACAAGCATGCTGTACAGCACTCATCAAAGAAGATTCTTTTCACAACAGATGGAGGCTACTGCAGAGTTGCACGTCTGGTCAGGCACAGAGAACATATGCCTGGGAGATGCCCAATACTAGGCGACACATCTGCAATCGAATCTTTACAACTAAGCCTCATGGAATATAGCAGAATAAGGGGTAGAGAGAGGGCTAATGCACCCCTCAACTCTCACCAGTGAGGCTTCCATGTACATCAAAGTGCAATGCACACAGAAGGCCTCAACTGGCCAAGTCCTGGAGAACAAGAGACTGTGGAGCTCATACGATGGGACTCCTATACAGAATCTCACCCACCCACGGCTCAGGGACCTTGCTGAAGAGGAGGTGGAAAGGTTGTAAGAGCCAGGGCTGGTTCATGAATACAGGGAGGGGGAGGCTTCCTGGCCACTGGGGGCGTGCTCATGCGAACCTTTGGCAGCAGGGGCATCGAGCCTGGGATCCATGTCAGCTCAATTAAACAAAGACGGAAAGGAGAAGCGAGAAATAGGTGGCCGGCCAGCACTTGATTGAGAACTGTTTGAAAATGATTGCTGTTGGGAAAGACTTCCACAAGATCACTAGACGGGCTGACTAGATGCCAGTAGACGCATTTACACTGAAGGACATTTGGGTACAAACACCTGAATGAATAGGACTCAGCATGTATGGAAGAGTGAATAGAGTTTGGTGGGGGAAGAGGGGGAGGCATGGATGGGGGCAGGGCTTCTAGATTTGAGTGGGAACTATTGTATGAAATTTTAAAAGCTCTATGTAGTATAAATTAAACAGCATCGCTAGCTGCCTTGTGGCTGGATTAAGAGAGAAGAGAGGTTTCAAATCTGTTTTAAATTTCTGCTTTATAAAATTTAAAAACACATTTTGAAAGCAAACAGGAGGGACAGCATAATAGAAAGGAAACAATGACTTGGAAAGTCTAGTGAAGAATACTAGTGTAACCCAATGTAACAAAAGATGATAATTACAGAAATAGAAATATCTTAATTAAAACCTCAATAATCAATCATGAATAATGAGAACAAAATTAACAAATGCTTGGAAAGATGTTATACTCACTAAATTCATTCACCTTATCATAAAAGTGAAAACGCAAACAAACCAAAAGTGAATTAAGTTTTGACACCTTAGAATAGATGTGCACACTCTTTGAAAGATATCTACTATCAAACTTATATATGAAATGAATCTTTGAAAATGAGTATCTCAGTGGGCTTAAATTTGTACATTAAAAAGAAAACTCCCAGTTCTTCTGTCAGTCCTGAGAATCTCTTTCAATCATCTTAGTGAACACTCTGAATTGAAAATCCCTTCTCTACATCACAGAGCCATGAGTGGAGCAGTAATAGGTGATCCATAAGGTGATTATTAGGGTGGGGTAAAATTTTTGAACTTATAGGCTGCACCATTAGTTTTAAAGACAAGTAAAGAGCTCTGTTTGCAGGCAGAAAGGGTACAAGGGAGAAAAATCGAGGTAATTTTGTTTTAAAGCCAAGGCCATAATAGAATAAAAGTCACTGAAGTTGAAAGCTAGGCATCAGTAAATTTGTTGTTGTGTGTTTTTGAGACAGGATTTCCTTGTAGTCCCAGCTGACCAGCAACTTTCTATGTAGACCAGACTGATCTCAATCTCACACAGAGATCTGTTTGCCTCTGCCTCCAAAGCGCTGGGATTAAAAGTGTACACAGCCATACTCAGTGGTAGCACTAGTTTTTAAATGATGCAGGTGTTTACAATATAATCCAGCGTGTTGAAAGCTGAGGTGAAGAGATGGAGATTCTTCATGAGGTTACAGTTAGTATTTCTTCATAAACACCCTTGAGTAACTTGTTTTCAAAGGAAGTACTTACAGCAGAAAGAATTCTTTACATCATTTATCAAGGAAAGCATCCATCGACTAGCTTATTTTCCCTGCATTGATGAGACTTTTTCATTCTTGTACAATTAACTGCTTAGCCTTCCGGGAGTCTCTTTTACATGTGAGATACTTGCTGTGGACACACTCTGTGAATGTTGGAGGTAAGGGAACAATTTTGACATAGCCAATAGAGTTTTGCACCTGAACCTGATAATTAAATTTAAATAAAACAGGTCTGCAGTAGAACAAATACAAATTTATATAATGTAAGTTTTCTGTGATATTAGATCTATCATAGTCCTAAAATGCAGTTAGAGTTTAATACTCATATGCCAAATTAGACAAAGAGTACTAAATTGTGAAAATGTAACTAAATTATGGGAACAGGTTAGAAGATGAGAGCCATTTTAACAAGGTCTGAGTAGAATTCGCTCAGGTTCCACTTTCCCCCACAGTACTAAGAATATATTGTCTTTCTAGGATAGGAAAAGTATCTTAAACATGTGAATTTAAAAAGAAATAAATAAAAACAGTGTGAAGATCAGAGTGATCTTATGCTTGCTGTTTTTCAAATGATTTTATTCAAAATGGTAAATATGTCAAAGTAGCATATTTTGGAACAGCATATTCTTCTTTTAATATTTTATTTATTATTTTTATTTTATGTGTATGAGTGTTATGCCTGCATGTAGGTAGGTACACCCATGTCATGCAATGCCTGTGGAGGACAGAAGAGGCTGTCGGATCCCCTGGAACTGGAGTTATGGACAGTTGTTAGCTGCCATGTAGGTGCTGGGATTCGAACCCGGGTCTTCTGCAAGAACAGTAAGTGTTTTTAACCACTGAGGCATCTCTCCAGCCCAGAATAGCACATTCTTAATTCCTTCCTTCCACATCAAATGTAATTAAAACAAAAGGCATGTGAGCAATGTAGTTATTCAGAAAGAAAAAAAAGAATAATCTTGATGGCGAAAACAGCACACACACGCACATGTACGTGTGCATACACACACCCAAAGCACACACATAAACAGAGAATATGGTAATATTTTTATTGTGAAGAAGAGTTTATTCAGGGGAAATGGACACAAGTACAAAACACTGGTAACAGAGTCTTGCTGAAGGAAGGCTCCAAAGATTGAGAAATCACTGGATTGAGTCTCCCATGTAGAACAACTTCATGTCTGAATCAGGCATGCTGCTGCCTATTTGAACACCAGGAATGCTGGGCCAGGGTGTAGAGGGATAGTTTGGTACAGGACCTTTACCCTCCACCAAAGGTCTGACCTCCATCTGTCCCTAAGGAAAAGTTGAAGCAAGGCTTCCATTCACCACCTAACTGCATTCAGCTTCGGGAGAACAGTTGACAGAAAGCAGCATGCAGGCAAAGGATCAGCAGATGAGCCACTCTACCAGCTTTTCATCTTTGCAGCCTCCTCTCCCAGGGAGCACACCCACTCCTGTCAAACCCCTCAAAGTACTATGACTGTTCCCCACATTATCTCAAAGGGGAGAGTGGGGGTGTTCACCAAGAGAACACCTTGTCCGAGGACATACACCTCTGAAAGAGGTACCTTCAGCCTCCTTTCAATAATGAGTTCTTCAAGTCCAGATACATTTTATGTATGGTTTTCTTAGTTAAAATGTATGCTGAAAAAATTCTTTCCAGGATATTTTCAAACCAAACTTTGATTGGCAAAACATATTACAATTGAACATCATGTGGGAATTTGCCTACCAAAGGAAATTAATTGAAGAAAGTCTATATATCTGAGGTTAAAATATTTTGAGATTGAATTTTATGAGGGAGAAAACAAACGAAATGTTTATCTAGTACATGATATTTCATAGTAAGGGAAGAACTGTTTCCTTTTGGGAGGATTTTCTGGGATTTGAATCATCCTTTTGTGTGCAAAATGAGTACCCCAAAAGTGTCAGCACTCTGATTCCAATCAAGGCATTTCCAACAACACACCACCACACAGGGAGACTGGTCATAACATATTGCATGTTCTTAGTAATTCTGTTCTCACTGTAAGCATACTGTCCCCTGGGGAATTATTATGTGCCACTGTGAACAATCAAGGTTACTCTGTCACAATGGGAAAAGAGTTTATTAAATTGATTTAGCAACTATTTCAAAGGCTTTAAGGCAAAAGAAAATATATTTTGAAATCAGAAATCCACCTGTTATATCAAGCTATATATTTAATTGTAGATCTCAAATGTTGTTTCCTTTTGCCTAGTTAAAAAATGTAAAAGGACCTGAGTAAAGTAAAACCCTACATGTTTATAACAACATAAATATGAAACAAATCAAATTCACAAAGTAAAAAAAATCTAATTAAAAAATAGGTAGAATTTTGAAGTGATATTTACTAAAATCCATGCTTGTAAAGAGACTTGAAAATATCAGAGAATGATGGACAGGTTCCTTACATTGGTTACAGTTAAGGTTTGTGGTGAGAGGCATATATGTAAAATACTTTCCTACTTTTACACTTTCTTTGCATAATTATGCCAATTAATAATATCTTTATAAAACCAAATAGAAAGTTAAGGGAAATTATCAAGTGAAAGGATACAATAATTCTTACAAATTCATAGTCATATATAATAGATGACAGAAACTTTTGTCAATAAATAAGAAATCATGGCACTGATGAGATGGCTCAGTGGGCAAAGGCACTTGCCAACATGTCTGATGACTAACTTTGATCTTCTAGATCACATGGTGGAAAAGAGAGCCAGCTGTCACTAGTTGTCTTCTGACCTCCAGACACTCACCAGGCAACGCACACCTGCAGCATGGCGCGCACGCGCGCATGCGCGTGCACACACACACACACACACACACACACCCGTCCTCCATGAAATACATATTTACAAAAAAGTTTAAAAAAATTTAGAAAGAATACATGACCAGTGAAAGTGTCAAAGAAGCAATGCACTTATTATAAAATAAAAGATTATTTTAATATTCAAATGATGGAAATAGCTATACTCAAATACTACCATTTCCAAATTGCATTATATGCTACAGGGTGTCTAAATGCAGGCTTGAAAAGTTCGGCAATTTACAGACTAGCTGGCACAGATGTTCATATGACTCTGGTAATAAAATTAATAAAAGTAACTAAAAAAATGTTTTCTTGGAGAAATAACAACACATGATAGGATATGAGAAAACTATTTATTCCAGAACCAATTTATTTCAATGAGTCAACTCAAGGTTTTATTTGAAACCATGTCTAATTGTATCAACCTCTTTGAAAAACATAAGGATAAGATTGCATTTGGATAAAATAACATTAATTTCATGAAAGCTTTTTGCTGAAGTAAAATGACTACCATGGAAAAATTAATTTCATCTAGAACATTGACTTCCTTTTAGAATGTAGACATTTATTTGGATTACACCCTATTTCTACAACTACATAAATAAGTGTAGAGATGCTGGTTGATTGTGAAGTTAATAATAAAACTGAAGTAAAGCTATCAAACAACCCTTGTGTTTAAGAGTAGATCTGGGATTTGAGAGAATAACAAAATCACTGTTTTCTCTACACTTTTGACTCTAAAGCAAGCACTTAATGTCAGAAAGCTGAAATTCGCTGACGATGACTCTTAAAATCCCTAAGACCACTAATGTCTGTAATTCTCAACTATTACGACAAAATGATTATGAAAGTCATCCAAATGTAGGTAATGTACGTTGCATCAATAAATGACAGCACACAGTCACTACTACATAAATGGAAAAAGATTGAAAATCTTACTTTTTTCTTTACAGAGTGAAATAATGTTTTAGAACACTTTGTAGAAAAATGGCAACAATTTAGTGCAAGAATGTCACAAGACACACTGAGTAGGGCATGCTAGTAATCCCCAGGGCTAGAAGTGGAATTCCTCAGAACTTCTTGAATATCCAGAAAGTCAGTCTCCACTAGGAAGAAATCTGAAAAATAAAATAACAAGTCAGAAGTTCAGTCTCATAGAAAACCAGTCTACTAGAAAAAGGCCTATGTGGCAGAAAAATTAATGATGGACATGAATAAATACCTTTGTTTTTGTTTGAGCTATGAAAGAAATAATCGGATGAAGCAGGTAGTCTAATTCCTGATTTGTATGTTTTATGTAAATTATCCTGATAAATTTTACTTAATTTTATTAATCAGCAACACAAATTTTAGGCAAAACACAATCTGTGTTAAACCACAGATAAAGATTATTTTTTGTGTGAAAGAATATCTTTGATATAAAATGGAAATTAAATTAGAAACTCTTTGCAAGTATGGTCATGTTACATTCATGAAAATTTCAGCCAAATCTTATTTTCCTGTACTCTAGATATTTCACAGAAGAGTACTGAGAAATACAGAGAAGTTTTATTTTAGAAACTCATGAATCTCTGTGAGTTTGGGTCCAGCCTCTTCTACATAGTGAGTTCCAGGCCAGCTGTGGCTACAGGGAGACCCTGCCTCAAAAAGAGAAAAACAATGAAACAAACACCCCCGCCACAATAAACCTCATTTAAATCAAAGAACCAGATCCAGTTATATAAAGTATCACCCCATAAGTAAAGGGGTAAAATAAAAGTAAAACTAAAATTGATAATTCACCATTAAACAGTCATCTCTTACTTTCCTTACTACTCTCTTATGAAAATGGAATTAGCAATAGCAAATTGTCAAAAGGGAAAAGAGGGAGAATTTCTACAGTCTGTAATTGGATTCCTGTCTGTTTGGCATTACATATGAGCAAATATTTAAGGGTTTTAACAATGACTTCTAAAAAATTCAGGAAATTTATTTTTCTATTCTAGCAGTTAGGCTAAAAATCTGAAAATCTTTTTTTTTTCCCTTTCCTTACCAAAAAATGCTGTTTCTATATTTCCTGAGCCAACTTAAAAAAAAATCAATCCTGTCCTAACTGATGGGTACTTTTGTGAGTTTGTTAAATTTGGAATAAAAATGTTTTCACTGCTTCTCTCAAACTCAAAATAATTGTACTTTCTGCTGAAGAAACAAGGTTGCCGATTTCTCCAGGCACTTGTCCCTTAGCTAGAAGTTATTATTATCTAAGTTACTAGAAATCTAACTTCAGGCTTGTGTCAAATGAAATACTCTAATATTACAAAGTAAAAGCGACCAAACTATAATTTGATGTTATAGCTTTCCAATTTGTCTCCATTTAATTAGACGAATTACAAAAGTCCCTATGGAAAATAAATTCTATCTTTGTAATATGTTTTAATTAAATAGGCTCACATATAGATATTAATCTATATTATCACCACATAAAACATTGAAAGCCTCAAACTTTGAAAGCCTCAAACTATTTCATTCACATATACTTAAGATATTTCTTTTAAGATAACTTGATATAATTTACACTCCATATGAGGACAAGAATCTGTGCAATTCAAGGATACCTTTATTATTAAAATTAGACAGTTAAATAAGGCTAAACCCTTAATTGAAATAAAGCAATAATGTGACTAGAATTGTGACTGAAGACCAAGTTTCAAGAGGCTCAGCTAGAAGAAGCCAAATAGAGAGGGTGAGACCAGGAAGGATAATGGGAAAGGCAGAGCCAATGTCTCAGCACTTTCGTTGAAAACTTATCCCCTCTCCACTGAACTGTCTTTTTATCCAAGGGGTCATGTTCACATTAAGAGTCTGGGGGTACAGGCCAAGATTCAGCAGGTGCATAGCTTGCTTGAGGTCAGAGGTTTGAATCCCCAACTGAGAAAAGCAAAACAACTGAATCAATATCTCAGCAATGTTTTTGGAGAAAAGTTCAAGTTGGAAATTAAACTGTAAAAAATGTTAAATGCCAGTTTATTTTATAGACAAAATAATTTTCTGTATGTCTAAATAAGTGTATAGTAATGCAGAAAACCAGAACATTAATACTTGCTAGATTATTAACATCAGTTAAGTCAAACAATAAAAGTGGACTTTGCAGACCATGTATGATGTCATAATGTTACATTTGTTAACTTAAATCTATGCCATTTTATGTATTAAATACTTTCACATAAAAGGAACATAAAATTACATATGCATTAAAATATTGCATGGTCTGGGTCTGGAGAGATGGCTCATCAGTTAAGACCACTGGCTGCCCTTGCAGAGGACCTAGGTTCAATTCCCAGCACCCACATAGTGGCTCATAACTACCTGTAACTCCAGTTATAGGGGATCTGACACCCTTTCCTGATCTTCGCAGGTACTGCACACATGGATTCATTTACATATATACGGGCAAAACACTCATGAGCATAAAAATATATTTTAAAAATTTGGGGCTAATAAATATTAAGATGTAAAAATCAAAAGGTGAGTAAAGATTTTACCTAACTTAATATACAGTAAACAAGAATCTCAAATCAGGTTTGCTTAGGAGCTGTAGGAACTATATGTTGCTTTTTTAGAAAGGAAATTTGCTGTTCATGACCAACATAAGAAATCTTAGAAGTTCTCTGAATTTGTTTGACTTTTTCTCATATCATGAGTGTTAGAACTTTCTCATTTGGAACTGTATATCATAAAAAAATTGAAAGGATTTTCAAAGAAGTTGTTTTGGAAGGAAAATTATATCAAATGAGAAAAATTGAAAAGATTTAGAGCTGGTAAGCTATGAAATAAACAGACATAGAAAAGCATAATCCTCTCTATATACAGTTAAGGAGAAATTAGAATTTCATTTATACACTTTCATTACTTTTTAAACAGGAGAGAACAGCAGAAAGTATTACTAAAACCACAAATTGGTGAGATTTTAAGTAGTATTTTTTTCTGAAAATTCAATTAACAAATATAAGATGCTAATTAGAAACTATGGAATTTATTATTCATGGTAATAAACTGCTCAATCCTTTACTTAACAGTAGGTTAATATATGTCTCAGACATATATATATATATATATTACATTTTACATTTGTTTGATTTCATTATCTGATAGTATGCAGTAAAAAAGAATGTCTGTTTCTATTATTATCTCTCTTTACCATATTTGAGAGTATGCCCTGGGTCATATTTACTTGGTTTGTCACAAAGCAAGTTTTATATGATAGATCATTGGTTCCATACTTTATACAAAATCTACGTATATTTCAACTCATTTTACAGTAATCAATTAATTGATTTTTCAGGTGTCAGTATAATTGTAAATATTTCCTTAACAAAGCATCAACAGATACACATAACAAGATGATATTTTTCAAAAAACTTTTTTCAAGGATGCTTCCATGTTATGATATTAAAAATGCAATGTTCTATCAAATTTAATAGAAGCATTACAACAGTCTTTGGGCACACCTTTTATAGAGTACATCTTCACTGACAGAAATATAAGCAGGGGAACGCTGGCTTTGAACCTTTAATTTCCTTTGGAGGTCCTCTCCCATCTTCCTAATCATTACTATAAAGGAGATTCTGAAACCCCCTTCACCAGTTCCCTGATGGATCACAATTACAACCCTGTTACTTATAAATTTGTTGACTGTTCCCTATAGATTTAGCACAATATATTCTGGTGAATTATTTAACTGTAAATTTTTCCATTTATTTGGAATCCAGTGAGATTGACTTGAATAGTAAAGTATTTATTTTAAATATTTCTAAAAAAGAAATTTGATTACAAATGATTTTTTATTTTTCCTTATAGTTTCATGTAATTTTTATTCTTCAACAAATATATTTTTACCGATTTTTTGTGAATTTCATAAAATATATCTTAAACATATTTAGACCCCCTCCACTATATGCATCTGTCCAATCCCCGCTTCTGATTTCATAAATTTGATCACCTATATTAAGGCCTATCTGGTGAAGTTTGTGTCCCTTAATGTCTCTTGGTATGAGTTCAACCACTGGACACTGGCCAGTCTATCTAGTGTCCCCCCTTAAAGGCCAACTTTCCCACACTCGGCAATGATCACCTGCCAGCAGTTCCTTGACTAAGGTGGAGCTTCTTCCGCATCTCCCCAGTTCTATGCTGGGCTTTTGTCTGGTTTGAGTTTGCATGGGTCTTGTGCATGCTGTCACCATTGTTGTAAGTTCATAAGTGCAAGTTCCTAAGCCACCTGGCAAACTCTCTTTTGTCCACCAAAGCCTGGTTCTTACAATATTTCTGCTCCCTGTTCTGCAATGGTCTCTGAACCCTGGCTGGCAAGCATTTAATACAGGAATCTTATTCAGAGACACACACTCTGCAGTTTCCTATTCACTACATCTTAGCCTGCTGTGGCTTTCTGTGGTTATCACCCTCTGTTGCATGAGGGAAGTTCCTTGCAGAGAGTTACCAAATGTATTAAGATACGCTTTACACAATATTCCTCTATGTGCCATTGGCTTTAGATGTAGTGGTTCAATTGTAGATGTATCACTCAGAGGTGCACATCAAACAGACACTTATTGTCTGTGTTTAAGAAGTAGTGGAATCCTGTAATATTCTCCATCTTTTGCAAAAAGAAGCGTCGTTGATGAGTGTTGAGAGGTATACTTTTCCTTAGATATAAGGACCCATACTTAGCATATAGTAAGATATTACATAGGGTCTTACTTTCAATGTCTGGGAGGAAATCAGGGGCTGTGGCAACAGCCTTTGTTGTTTTGGGAGTCTTTTGGACTACCCTGGAAACAGTTAAATGGTGGTTTCTCCTGTCTGGCACTGTGTTTCTTGTGATACAGCCTTCATCTATACACATGCACTCATATACACATGATGTATGTGTATTTTTCAGTAGCATTTAGAAATAATACATTTCCTTCTGGATTTTCACACCACCTAAGCATAAAGAGGAATTAAAGTCCCATATTTTATTTTATAATAATTGTTATCTAGATTTATCATTAAAACTCTCACTGAGTCTTTTACATGTACACAATATGCAATAATAAACATAAATCAGAAATATTGGACTCAGATTGTTGAGGCATACCAAACAAGATGAATTTTGAAAACTAAGCTAATAGTTGAGGAAAACAAAGAAAAGACTCCGTGTTAGGTTCTCCTAGAGAGGAACTATAATACTAAATGTAATGAGTTGAATGTTTATTAGGAAAGTCCCTAGGGATAAACATCTATGAAAGGGAGAAATAGTAGCAGGTTTGAGGGGCTGTGAAGCTCAGAACGGTTGACTAGCAGACTTTCTTCCTCCACAGAAATTCTCAGGCAAACATGACTCCTTAGCATCCCAGGTTGAGCTGAAATACCTGAGCCTTTATAATCTCTCCTATAAACCAGCACAGGTAGGCTGTTCTTGCAAGGGCATGACTTTGAGCTAAACACCTGTACATTTGGAGTCTTTGAAGGAGTCTGGCAGCAGTAGGATACATATGCACAGCTCTCCCAGAAGCTGCAGGCACTAGTCCTCCATGGAAGATAATCTGGGTCAGACCTTCAAGTCAGGTATGAAAAGAGGTATTTGAGCTCTCAAAATGGTGGACAAATGGAGGGCAGGGTTTTTTATTTTTTTTTTTTTTTTTTTTTTATGAGTTTGTTTACTCCTGGATGAATGGTGACATTTTTGTGCCAGTGCTGTTTTATTCTCTTTCTTTTAAATTACATTACTTTATTTAACAATTTAGTATGTGATAACAGCAACAAACAAAAAGTGAACAGTAGTTTATTCTGGGATTCTGAAACTTTAGTGCCAAAAAATTCTAAATTTTTTATTTTATTGTTCTTTTAATGGAGTTTTAATAGCTTTTACTGACTGAGAAAGTGTCACAAATATGCTATCTTATCCTCTTTAATGATATTCAACAATTGCATTTGGAAATATTCTTTGGTCACATTGCTTTCTAGTGCCTAATAACCTAAATCAAGTTGATGGTTCATATTTTCTAGATTAATTTTGGTAATTATCCAATTCTCCTACAGAGGTGGGTAATGAATTCAAGTCCCACTGCTAACCTTCCTATTCGGATTAATGTTACAACAACTGTAATTCTCAGATAGAATCTTATTACACTTATCTCTTCAAAAAATCATGTCCAAAACACACTGATAACACCTGCTATTTAGTTTCCCTGCAGTTACAGTCCTTTGTATTCACTGTGTTATGAAAACGGCTTATATAAAAGATTCATTCAAGGCAGCTAGCTGTAGGCACAATCTAGATTTAAATTTAAGAAAAATTTTTTACAGAGAATCAGGTTACAAAGCATTTTCTGAGTTAAATTCTGGCTACATTCTAGTTTGGAATAAAAAATGATGTGAACAATACCCCAAATGGAGCACATTATAGAGCTGGACCCATTTTTGAGACTTTTCATACAGAGACAAGGATCCTAGTATTATACTTTTGTCACTTCAAACACATGAACACTCTTTATATAACTCATTAAAGAAATCATTTCTGTATTACATTATATTAAGACAACCTTGGGTGTTTATTGTACATCACAATACACAGGTATTTATGATAATTTAGTTTAAAATACAGAGTTCTAAATAAATAATGTAAATTCTAGTCAGCATCATCTGTAGTGTCATCCAAAGATATTAACTGTTCTTGGTAGAAGAGAGCAGGCTAGAACTAACCAATACTCACAGGTAATATTTTTCTAGCTTGAAAAATATTATAGTCAGTCTTAGATACTTTAACATTGATAAAATAAATGTAAAATTTAAAGATAACTGAAAGAAAAATTGAAACGCCAAGTCAAATATAAAATGGCATCTTGTAAGTGACTTTGCAACTATAATTAAAGTCAATGACAAAAAATATTACCAAGGTAACATACATGTCTTTCACAATGTATGACATTTTATGCCTGAAACCAAGCCCAGGATCTGGGTAACCCAGTATGTATTATTCATTTATCAGAACCATCATCAAGTACCAAAATGTCAATTCAGTTTACATCTGACACCAAACTCCAGTATCTGGGTACTTTGTTTTAGTAATTAAAAAAAATTATATTTTCAATTAAAATGTGAAATCAAGAACTAAACCTGAAAAAGTACTGTGCAAGCTTGTGAGTATTTCTGTGACTGTGAATGAGTCTTTGTGTATGTGTCTTCATTCCTTTAGCACAAGCAACCCTTTTAGGTACAAGATCACATTGTAAACACAATGGATATTACTAATATGCATAACACTATACACACTACTAATGCATAAAGCATAGTAGAAAAACTAATAAAGTTTTAAGTGACTAGAAAGCTGTGAAAAAACAGGATTTCAAATGATCAAAATATCAAAACTTAATAGTATCAAATAAAATGCAGATTTAAGCTATTTTAAATTAACATAATCCTAGGTAAATATAAGTGCAGCCACATATTGGGGTAAATGGTTTCTGTTGATTTGCTTGCCACACAGGATGGTGACTGTGATGTAATTCATAAAGTAGTGGGTACTTCTTCTGTATCACTCATGTCATTAAAATTTCACCTATGCTTGGGGGTCTCCAACAGAAGTAGCCTAGCACAATCACATTCAAGACTTTTATCTGAACAAAAATCTGAGTCATCAACTACAGCACAGTGGCTCTTCTCCTGACATCAGAAACTAGCAGCAGGGAAAGTCACTTTAAAACACATCACATTTTTACTCTCCCAGCTGTACAACACAATAAAGAGAAAGATAGTACAAGAAACACATAATCACAGCCTCTAAGACCTCGAAGGGTCATACTGTCCAACTTCCATCTCAGTGAAGAAGTGCCTGATAGAGCATCCTAGGAAATGGTCATCCATCTCTTGTTAAGTAAGCCCTATAGAATCAAGTGTGCTATAAAGTCGATTCTTTTATGGGAGATCTATTAGTCTCAGAAAATCCTTTATCATTTGGAGTAAATTTGTGCCTGGCCATTGTTTCTTGTTCTAAATTCTGAAAACACACAAGATATATCAACTCCCACTATTGAATGAAAGTTCTTCAGATATTGTAAGATGCCATTATAACTGTAGTTTATCTTCTACTCCTTAGTCCAAGACTTCAGTTGTTCTAACTTCTCCGTCACATTGACTCCCAAATACTGGGGACATGTCTTCCAAGGGTACTCTTTTGTCATTCGTTTTCTGTGTGTTATCTTCAGTTGAATAACATGTTGTACCCTTACAATATTAAAACACTATCATAAAATAATATGCTCTCTGCATATATAAACTCTCTGACTATAAATACCCTTGAACATAGGTATTCTTAAAATTGTATGCATATGCATTCTTGCTTGATTCATCAGAGACATCACATGCTTTTTTCTACATAACTTATACTCAAACAAAATATTTTCTATATGCAATCTTGATACAGATTCTGCAAATGTGATGTTGTTCTTTACAATCAAAATGCAAAATTAATATCGAATCGTACTTTGTCACTGTTCATAGTCATTGCAACTCTTAATGACCTTTGGGTAAAAGCACACTGAACTTCTTCAAACAACCACAAACATTATTTTCTCCCCTGAGTCAAGGCCACTGCATTCATTGTTTATGCTACCTGAAAGACCTTTTTGATCCCTCTGTGATATTGCTAGCTTAGTGACTAAAACAACAACAATAAAATCAAAACAGCAGATTTTATTTTTCATTGTTCTGGAGGCTTGGAGTCCAAGATCAGAGTTTACACAGAATCACGTTCTTCGTGATGACTCTTTGTCTGTGTTATAATCACTATTTTGTGTCTTCATGAAGTAGAAAGATAGCCAGCTTCTGATCACTGATTAAGACACTAAAGTTATTCATGATTGCTCTATCATAATGACCTCACAAGGACCTACTTCTAAATCCTATCACTTTGGGATCAGGCTTTTTTATTTGTTTAGTTTAGTTTCAAGACAGGGGCTATTTCTAGCCCCAGCTGTCCTGAAACTCATTATATACATCAGTCTGACCTTGATCTCACAGAGATTCACCTGACTCTCCCTCCAATGTTTTGGAGTTAAAACTGTGAGCCACCAAACCCAGCTGAGAAACTCTCTTATAAGTTGTTAATCAAGGAGGCCTCAGAGGCCCAAGCAGTGCAGGATCTTCTAACACTCCCACAAGGGTTTGCTATTCCTTTTGGTTGGCCACCAGAACTAGATCTAAAGATCCTAAGGTTGAAGACACCACACACTTTGGTTAGAAGATAGAAAAATCAAGCTGGAACTGAACTGGAGGATTCATCCCTGTTAGCTATCTTTCATAATGCCAAAATGTTCTATTCAGGAATGTAAGACATCAGCATTTGTACCCAGCTGTAATTTCTACAACCTACAAAAATAATATGCCAGTCAAGATGTCTTCACTGTTGCAACAGTCAAATATTTATAGGGGCAAACAATTGTTCTACAGTTGGATTTAAGGCCCACTCCAGAGGAGAGAATTCATACCTGGTTCTGTATATCCAGTAAAAAATAAAAACAGCTGTGTAGGTGGGAAGAGTTTAGGGGAGAACTTAATACTGTTGTTTAGCAAAATTTTCAGGACATTAAACTGCTTTCTAAACAGCTATTTTATACTCATAGCAGTATGATGATCAGAGCCTTAATCAGAAAAACTTCTTTTTGTAGTGAACAGCAATGAATATAGACTGTGGACTACTCTGGTTGCTGCAAATGTGACTGTTAAGTGCTCATCTCTAAACAGGACATTTATGCCACCCTTTGAAGGTTAAGGGAATAGCAGGGAAGAGGAGAGAGAAAGAATGTAAGATCCAAAAGATAAGAAGTGCAGCCACCACAGGCAGCGGCCGCTCCCCAGTTCTCACAGGCGCCATTGCTGCCACTCCGCTTGCCCTGGGCTGAGGCTGCTCTTCTGCTCACCCGGCACTGAAGTAGCTCTTCTGCTCACCCTGTGCTGCCTCTGATCATCTTTGCTTCTGCCCTGTCCCAGACCCCAGGGCTGGTGAGGAGACTGTGTCACTGGAGCCACATTCAGACACAGGAGACCAGGTTCAGTGACACAGATCCACTTTATTGCAGGAAGGCACAAGTTTATACAGGAGTAGTGGTCTAATCATAGCACAGCAAGTAGGATGCCTTATTAGCATAACAGGCTTAGCATCCTATCACAGCATAGCAGGCCAGATGCCTCATTAGCATAATGGGTTTCAGATTACAGAGCCTGGATTCCTGAAAACCACATGACCCTGACTCTTGCAATATCTAAGTGTTGCAATTTGGAATTCCAAGGGTGGTGATTAGGGAGTGGTGAGCTCTAGGCATCAGTCTTATGATCTGCCAATGGGAGCAAATATCACAAGGCATTCCTTGTGGCTCCAGTGGTCAGGCCATTGCCTTGGGCCTAGGTATGACTGTCATTAAGACTCTCACCCTAGGCTCAAGCCTGCCTCCCACAAAGAAGGGCTGCAAAAAACTGTCATCTGGACATTATTATATACATAGCAAGCATGAACTTACAGCAACCTGCATGAGACTGGGCCAGTAAACACACAGTCATGGATGGGAGATGTGCTCATGGGGACCTATCCCTCCTGTTGACAGATTCTGTGAAAGGAAGTTAAGAGAGGGTAGGGGGGGATAGGAATCATAATGTATTGTATACTTGCATTAATCATCAAAAAAATTTAATTAATAAGAAACATATAAATAAAAGTCAAAACAGTTTTATTTCCCCAGACAATAATTCATCTCCCACCCTTAGATTCACTATGCATCACAAAAGGAAATTCAAAATGACTTTAGTAAGTTTTAGAACTGTGAAAAATGTACCTTAACATATGCCAGGGATGAAAATTGTTTTCCTTGAAAGGCCAGATAGTAAATATTTGCAGTTTCATAGACTCTGTAATCTGTCTCAGCTCAATTCTGATGGAACACAAAGTAGATACTTAAGATATGCCTAAGTGAGAGTGTGGGGTTCTCAGACTGTATTTATAGACAGCTTCCTGGATTTTCCTGAGGGTTAGTTTGATAGCTACACGTCATTAATTATGAACCTACCTAAAATGATAATTTACACAACTCTTTTCTGTCTTGTTTTGCTATGCAAATATCCTACTTTCATATTTGAGCTAAAGTTCACTTGCCCTATGAGATAAATAAAAAGAAATTGTGTGCTGGTGAGATTGTTAAGCATGAGGATCAGAGTTTGATCTCCAGAACTGCCTGTAATCCTAGTACTAGGGAAGCAGAAATTGGGAGTCCCCTGGGCAAGCTGGCTAGCTGTATTAGCTGGAATTGGTGAGCTGTGTATTTAGTGAAAGACCTGCCCCAATAAATAAAGTGGGGAGCAATTGTTGAAGAGTCAACCCTGACAATCTCCTTAGACCTACACACATACGCAAGGGCCTGTGTACACAAGTATATCCCCCAACACATGTGAACACACTTATATGAAGACACACATACATGCTGAAAAGTTTAGAATTTATACATTCTTCTTTCATTTTAGTAAATCTGATTGTCCTGTCACATTCTCTCTTTGTTTATTTTACTATAACTCCTAAGCCTTCAAACATATTTTCTTACATATAATATTTTTCAAGACTCTTAATCTATGTTTTAGACTTTCCAAATCTGTTCTGAGTAATACACAGTGGAACATTGTTTTCAAGAAATATATTATTGCTCTTTCAGAAATGTGAACATTTTCTTTCCCAGTTTGTATTTAATACCTACCATCAAAAATGTCATTATATGGCTCATTTTATGCTCTCCATGGCATTTTTTTGGTTACAGATTTGGAATTGTGTTCTGGAAACTATCATTTTTTGCAGCCACATTCTTTTCTAAAATTCAACAGAATAATATTTTACATAAAGCCTTAATTTTTTTGAATAGTTGATTGACATATTGTCAATATAGGAAAGTGAGAATCATAAATGTGCTCTTCAGAGAGTGCTGTCCATGCATAACACATTACCATTACAAGTCCAATAGAAAAAGTTCAACACTGGAAAATTCTCAGGTATTACATAACCCCCAAATAAACAGTATCTTTAT
>NW_008329362.1:103682-105133 GCF_000622305.1 Nannospalax galili
TGTTATTTGGACTTTAAATACTAAAAACTACTTTGAATCTATGTAATGTTGTTGGTCATCTTTAGTTTCCAGATGGAGGCTAATTTTGCTGTGCATGTCTTTGGTAGATGCATAGATGAATTTTTCCCAGTTATTGCACTAGGGGAGAATAGCTGGGTAATAAGTTATGCCTATGATCATCATTAGTGATGGTAGCTAACTTACTTTCCAAAGTGATAATACCAAGTCTTTTACTTGAAATGAATGGCAGTTCTACTTTCTTCAAAAATTTTTTCTTCCAGAATAATTCTACCCAAATGATTATGATGATTATTGATCTAGAAAATAGTCATGCAGAACAGCTTCTGTTTTCTTTCTTTCTTTCCTTCTTTCTTTCATTTTCCAACTTCTTGACATTGCCTTTGACTCCTTTCCACTCCTCAATGTCACTTTCACTTTGCTCCTTTAAAATGATTATTTATGAGCGAAAGATAGATGCATATTCTTCAAGTTCTCTTCCTTTTCTGCCAGCAGGGCTTGGAAGCTGCAGCGCATTTACAGCAGGCAGAACAGACATCACCTCAGGCAAAGGACTCATCACACAGGTCATTATGCCTCCTTGCTTTCTGAGCAACTCTCCCTGGGGATGATCCTCTGTTTAGCCAATGTTCTGGGTCACAGTCACATGCAGTTATCTACAGTAAAAAAAAGCTCAGTGTGATCAGATCCAAGAAGATACAGACTCTTGCGACATGTGGCAAACAATTTTACTTCTCAGAGATATAATTATTCCACTTGTAAAATGGAAGTCATAATATTTCAGTAATTTGGGCAAAAATAATATATCTTAAGCATTTGAGTGGATTTACAGTGTTTCATACCTGATAAAAAATGGCTATTTTATTGTTAATATATATTATTTTTCTCAGTGTCCACATGTACTTAGTCTGACAAATAACAAGATAAGGAATTCAAGCCTTCCCCATGTGTTTATGGAATGCCAGACAGGAAAAGGTAATTTTGTTTCCTTCTTCCCCAGAGCTAAATCTAAATCTACTTCTTTATTTTAAGATAAAACAACTGTCTCCTGCAGTTTCCTTATCATCTCCTCTTCTACAACAGTTTCCACAAGATTATTCAATTCTCCTCCTTTGCTGACAAAAATCTTTATAGTTTTTGCATAGAATTCATGTTGAACAGGCCAAATATGTCTGTATATTTTCCCTCAATACATCTGAAAAATATAACACATCACTAATCCATACATAATGGATCATCTGTAAGTTATTTTGTACCAACTATGCTAGAACTCTTAAATTCATTAGGATTCTCTCTTGAGAAACACTAATGGTTGACAAGATCATATGACATTTCCAACCATGTGACACTAACAGTTTTCAAATGAGACAGGTAAAGCCCTTGAATTTCATCATTTCATCAGTCTATCAATGTTAAGCAAAATTCCTGCTGTA
>NW_008329362.1:105313-121624 GCF_000622305.1 Nannospalax galili
TCTTAGACTGTTGTTGTAGAAGGAATCTTTGCAGAGATTAGCAATGCCTGTGTCCCTTTATTCTTCTACACACTTTACCACATGAATAAGCTGTTCAGAAAGTATTTCTTATAGATTATATGAGGAATTATTTGATATAGTTACTGCTTTTACCAAAATATTATTCCTAATGTTTTTGTTGGTTAATACTGATTACTAACTACACAGGATCCAGAATCATCTAGGAGACAAACCTTCAGTCACATTGGAAAGGGATTATCTATGTTAGGTTATACTCCAGGCATGACTATGCAGATTAAATAGATTAGTTTAATTCAGGTGGGAAAACCCACTTAACTGTAGGCAGTGCCTTTCCATTGGCTGGAGGTCTAGACTGAATAAAAGGAAAAAGGTAGCTGGGCATTATCATTCAACACTTCTTTTCTTCCTGACTGTGCATCCAAAGTGACCAGCAGTGTCAGGGTCCTGTAGCCCTAACTTCCTTGCCCCGATGGCATATAATCTCAAACTGTTAGCTAAAATAAACCCTTCTTCCTTCCATAGGTTCCTTATGTCAGGTTATTTTATCATAACAACAGAAAAATAACTAATACAAATATCATCATTAACTTCTCCCAAATAGTAGTCTTTCATAAGTAATAACGAGAAAATCCTCCCAACCAGTCATTTGTTTGTTATTATCTCTGACTCTCAAGTTCTTCAGTCAAGGTTATACTAAAGTATGAAAACAGGACTGACTAGTCAATAAGTTTTTTGTGTTGTGTTGTGTTTTGTTTACACACATGCCAGTGGATTTGTCTTTCTTGCATCATAACTCAATTAAAAATCACTCTGCACCAAAGATGCTAACCATAAGCAAGGCCTAGAGACAAGAATACTTCATGCCTGATTAAGGAAGAAGGTGGCATGGGGACACTACTTGTTGCAGAATTTTTTCATATGTTCCCTAGTTTGATACTAAAAATTCTTTTCAAGGATTAGTATTCTCTTTACACCTCTAGTTAAAAGTACAGAACATCAATCCCTAATTTAGACATTCTGTGATAGGTCAAACTACAAGATGGTCCCAAAATTATCAGCTCCTGGCAAACTCACTTTCTATAAGCCTTCCCCCATGGGTGGGAATGATTCATTCCAATGCTTTTTGTTGCATTATATAGGAGACCCAAAAGGGTTTTAGAGTTAGTTACATTAAAGGCTATCCTTCAAAGATGACCACATACCAAGGAACAGAGGGAGGCCCTTGGAGTCAAGGCATTTGACCATAATGGCAAGGAAATGTAATTTGCCAGTAAGCTTGAAAGGATCTCAGACATCAGGTAAGCCTGTAGCCCCTGGTGTGTCCTTGATTTCAGCCTGCTGAGATGCTGAAAATGGATAAACTGTATCCATAATATTGAACCATGACTCTTTGATGTTAGACTTCTGCATTTTTTAAGCCACTATGTATTTGTTGCTTTGTTACAAAACAGTAGGAAACAGGAAAATACACAAACTATAACTTAGTCCATAATTTTTAGAAGAAAATCAATTGATTTTTAGAGTTAAGAACATGTGAAGCATTCTGATTTAATGTTTTATTGAAATATCAGTAATAAGAACACTGAAAGAAGGGGAAGGTATAATAGGGATCCTCAGAATTAATCATATCATGTAATAATGGTTAAAATTGAGCATGTTTGATATGTGAATATTTTCATGCAAATTATTCAGAGGTCTGAATGTAAAATACGATTTACACATTATTTAATATTCAATTAATAAAGAGGATGAAGAGGTTGGAATTTAAATAATATTTGAAACTGTCCATTTTATATTTTTAAAAACAATTTGTAAAATTCATTATAGATAAAATTATTAATAGCATTATAGTTACATGTTTTGTATGATAAGAATTTGCTGAATATTCAGAACTTGTTTAGAAAACTTTTGACATATATTATCATAGGATAATTTAAATGTGAGTATATAAATTAAGTGTATATTTACACATATTTTGTTCCAACCACTTTTCAAATAAATTTTCATATAAAATAATAATATTTATAAGAAACAAAAGGCACATATAGTGCCTATATCTTGGTAACACTATTCATTTATTTTTATGATTTGGAAGACAGAACTTAGGCTCTCACATATGTTAGGTCTTGGTTTCTAACATTATTTTCCAAAAGGGAACAAATAGACCCAGGATTAGAGCAGAAACTATAAAAGAGAAACAAACGCAGGGTTTCTAAAACTTCTGGAAGTATATCTTGGCCTGGTGACTGACCCTGTAAACCCAGCTAGGAGGGACATAGAAATGGGAAGATCACAATTTCAAAGCTTTCCTGGCCTGCGGAGTTCTGAGACAGCCTAGGCAATTTAGGAAGCCCTGACTCAATTAATAAAAACATGTGATTTAATGAATTAATAAAAAATGAAAGATGAAACGAATTTATATTGTAAATTGACTCTCCACAAATACTTGTTACTCTGGTGTATAGATTTTATGATTGAAAATGACAATGTACTACAGAATATTCCTCTGTTTCCTAAAACCCTGGTTTTATTTTGAGGGGAAAAAGAGTATCAGACATATTGCAATTAAAGATTCTATGAAAAAGTGGAAAAGTACTCAAAAGTTCAAGTCCTACTGAAAAAATAATTTAAATTTATTATTATTTTAAGCTTTTATTCTTTTTATTGTATGTATATGCATGTATTGCCTGCATGTACGTAAGTGCACCCATGTTGTGCAATGCTCACGAAGGTCAGAAGATGCTGTTGGATCCCCTAGGACTGGAGTTAGCTGCCATGTGGGTGCTGGGATTCAAACTCGGGTCTTATTATTATTTTTTATTTTATGTGTATGAGTGTATTGTCTACATGTATGTAAGTGCACCCAATTGTGCAATACCTGATGGAATTGGATTGCTTGAACTGGAGTTATGGACTGTCTCCCAATTGGCTAGTTCCTCCAATGGGCAGGGCCTGTGGCAGAGTGTGGACTATGGGGGTGTGGCTGGGAACCATCCTGGAATGGAAGCCTTGAGATGAGCCAGAGAAGCCATGAGCCCTGGGGAAGCCCAAGCCGTGCTGAAGCTCGTGAGCCCTTGGAACACTGTGCACAACAGCTGAAAGACAGAATGGAATGACTTTTAATGGACCTGGGGTTGGCCCCAGATGCCTGAGTGAATTATGGGCTTGGCATGGTCTGGAATTATGGGCGTGGCTTGGTCTGATAAGGCCGGCTCTGAGCCGCAGCGTGGGGCTAGGCACTGGGTACTCATTCCTTTGTAAGTTAATAGATACATATAAAATATATTATATGGTTTGTCAGATCATGCAGGAGACCCAGAGAGAATTAGGGTAACAGAATTGGCTTAGTCTGACAGGTTATGACAAAACTGAGAATGAGTTTTAAAAGAATGCTAATGGTGGTGCTGATGTGGTTATTGCAATGGGTTACTAAAAAGAGGCCAGCCACGTAAAAGCGGGGGCCACAGCTATGTTGTAAATGTGGGGATATGTTGTGGTTATGTGAAGATTTGCTAAAAGTTACCCAAAGGCTAGAAAATCTTTTATGTGCTCTAGATGAAAATGGAGTGCCAGGAGAGAGTGTCCACTTTGCATCATAAAAGATATTCCCCAGGCAGAAGCTGAAAAGTCTACACTGGAAGACCCAGTTGCAGAACTGGAGACAGAAAAAAGGTGGGACACTTTGACTTGTGTAAAGTCCAAGGACTCAGAGAAAAAGACAGATAATAGTAAAAAGAAAAAAAAAAAAGCTAACTGTAATATAGCTAGGAAATATTCCATGCTAGAGCTGTTAAAGGTAGGAAAAAAATTACAGGAAACCAAGCAGAAAGCTCCTGGTCATGTGGCTTGTGAGAGTGTGGGACATGGGAGCAAATGACATCAGTCTAAGTCCTTCAGAAGCTTCACAGCTGAGTTATATAACCACCCATCCATCCTTATGATGTAGGCTGTTCAACCTAGGCCAATGCAGGGGGGAGCAGTCCTTAATGGGATGGCTGGTTGAAGGCATTAAGGATACATGGTTGTCACCAAGGGAGACTAACATGATTAGCAGGGTTGGCTGGAGTACTATAAAGGAGGGGCAGGGTATGAAAAAAGCAATATATGAAGTCCAGTTCACTGGGTCAGATGAGACTGTGTTTACCAGAGATATGAAGGAAAGCTTAATTCAACTGGGACCTCGAAAATGGTATGGAGCTTTAATGGCTTTACTAAGCTCTTTGATGAGACAGGATCTTTATAAAGTGAGAGAGGTTTGGAAAATCTAAATGATTCTGACCAGCATGTAAAACATGTCTGTGAAATAACAGAACACCCTATAAGAGATATAAAAAAGACCAGACAGACAAAATGGTCCACTTGGGTTACTCGAAGACAGATATGGCAAGACTTAGGTCAAGCCCAAATCCCCAGAGAAAAAACTGATAGAAAACCAAATTCAGCATTAAGGCATTTTTGGAAGGTTTTAAATCCAGAAAAACACTTTACAAAGGACATTCGAAGGATAACAACTGTACAAGGGGTGGTTAAGAATCCCCAAGGATTAAATAAGATGCATTTGTCTTCTGATAAAGGCTATACTAGGAGTGGAAGCAGGTTTTCCCACCAAGTTCTCCCCCAGCAACCTGGTGTGGTCAGTGGGATGATGACAGATGTGCCTACAGTCAGGAAGCAGACCGGGAGCCTGTCTGACTCAGGGAAGCAGCAAGTGCAAGAGGAACAGGAGGAGCCCTGCCTCCTTAGCCCAGTGCAGGGTCAGACAACTGGAGCCAACACCTGTAAGTGTATCAAGAATAAAAGAATCCAAAGGGATAACTAAAAATGGTAATGAGGTAACCAAAGTAATGCCTCATACACATGCTATGGTACCTAACAAGGATCTATGGAGAAAACAATTAATATGAATGGACAAAACCTTTGCATGTTTTATGAGGCCTTGTCTATGAGTGATTTAATATATAATGTTAATGTTCTTTTTGAGTGTTTTATAGATGTGAAATCCATTTGAAAGATACCTGAAGAAGCAAAGGCCAACTAAAACAACTGTCAAGAAAATCTACAGTACCAGGCGTGGGTTGCCCCCTATGAGCTGTTGGTCAGAGAGAGCTCCTAGAGGTCCTCCAATTCACCAAGGCTATTACTATTAATGTTGGTTGTACACTAGAAAGGTTGGGAAGGCCATGTTGCTGAGGACACTGCATGTTGTGAGCACGGGAGAAAAAGAAGAGATGGAACTGAGACTAAGCCAAAAAACTCCATGCCACTGGATGGATGATACTCATATTTGCCAGAAGGCTCTATATAGAGGGTTGGGGAAGAAAGGATCCCCTAAAAGTCCACTCAACGATGGACTTTGTGTGCTGCACACTATGGACATGCCAAGCGAAACCTGCAAGTGCAATAATGATTCGACCACATCAAACTGACAAATTTCTAATCGGATAAGGTCCGCACCTAGGGGTAGAACACACATCTGGTGTTGTAGACCAGGCCAACGCCTTTTGTTGAGAAAGGCTACAGTCCTAGTGGAGAAGCCATCATGAGTATATTGTTTAATGAACATAGTACACCTGCTGGGATATCTTCTAGGCATCTGTATTTACATTCATGTTTGTTTAAATGTGTCTACTTCCTTTCATTTGTCTTTATAGTAGAAGAAACACCACTGAGATAGATCAGTGGCCATGGCCTAAAGATGACTAATGGGGAGGCCCAAGAAGCCACTCTCTCGCCATGACACAAGAGAGCTCGTCCTACATCTATCATGCCCTCCAAGGCGCAGGGACTTTAGCAGAAGATGGACGGAAAGATTGTAAGAGCAGAGGAAAGGGGTGGAGTGTCTCCCGATTGGCTAGTTCCTTCAATGGGCAGGGCCTGCTGCAGAGTGTGGACTATAGGGGTGTGGTTGTGAACCATCTTGAAGCGGAAGCCTTGAGCCAAGCCGGAGAAGCTGTGAGCCATGGGGAAGTGTGTGAGCCCTGGGAACACTGCGCCCTACAGCTGAAAGACAGAATGGACTGACTTTTAATGGACCTGGGGCAATTGCTGGCCCCAGAGGCGTAAGCAGAATTATGGGCATGACACAGGCTGATAAGACAGGCTCTGAGGTGTGGCGCGGGGCTAGGCAGTGGTTACTCATTCCTTTGTAAGTTAATAAATACACATAAAATATATTATATGGTTTATCTGATCATGCAGGAGACCCAGAATTCGGGCCACATGGGCAGTTGTTAGCTGCCATTTGGGTCCTGGGAACAGAACCTGAGTCCTCTGCAAGAGCAGTCAGTGCTGTTAACTGCTGTAGAGACCTTTCTTCAGCCTCCTCACTGAAAAAACTTTGACATTCTAAAAATCTTAAAGAAAAGTAACTCTAGAAAGACATACATAACAAAATGTAACAAAGCTTCTTGGATGGAAATTGATGAAGTACAATGAGGTAAAAACTAAATAAACTTCAATAATGTGGGTTTGCAGTTAAAACTGTGTAAGAATCGACTCGAAGACCTGGGGAGATGTCTCAGCAGTTAAGAACACTGGCTGCTCTAGCAATGGACCCTGGTTTGGCTCCCAGTATCTATATTGTGACTAACAACCATCCATAACTCCAGTTCCTATGACTCCTATACCCTCTTCTGACCTCTGTAGATATTGCAATGGCACAGGTGCATTTACATACATGCAGGCAAACACTCATACACATAAAAATAATAAATAAATACTTAAAAATCAATTCAAGATGAATTATAGGAAATATACTACACTATTCAATGTGTTAGGGGTGAAATAAGGCATGGATTATATGAGAAATTTCTCTATTACCTTTAATGTTTTTCTTCTAAAACTAATTGCTTTTGAGGCAAGGTCTCCTTTTAACCCCAGCTCACCTGGCCTGAAATTCATCATGTAAACCAGGCTTGCCTGCTTCTGCATCCTGAGTGCTGGGATTAAAAACATACCCACAATGACCAGCTGAGAAGGTCTATGGGTTTTAGAAACTGGGCTGAGAAATAAATCCTAGGACATAATCAGTCACCAAGGTCAAATGATGCAGGGAGGTGCCTGCTTCTATTTGATGTTTTTTTTTTCAATTATATGAGTGTGTGTGTGTGCATTTGTATATGTGTGTGCATTTGTATATGCAAGTGTCTGAAGAGTCAAGAGGGCATCAGGTCCTCTAGAGCTAGAGTTGCAGGTAGTTGTGAGCCACCCTATATGTGTGCTGGAAATCAAACTCTATTCCTCTCTAAGATTTGTACATGTTATTTACCACTGAGCCATCTCTCCAACCCTCCCCCAAACATTTTTAGTTGCTTTGCAAACTGAATCAAATATCAACACTCAGTATTTTGGAATATTATTATCTTTATTTTACTGTAACCAGAACCCTGAGAAATTCTGGGATATTGTATGGATTTCCTCTGAAAATCATGTTGTGAAAGTCATTTTTTTCTTGATGGTGAAATGTGAGCATTGTCTGCTCAGTAATCATTAGAAAAAGTGCTTCTAACGTATATGCCAAGTTTCCTCAAAGGTGTCATTTGTCTGTGCTTTTGAAAGGACTCACTAATGAGAACTTGAACTGTCAGAGGCTGTCAATTCTGGGCTTACTGTGAACCTCTGGTTTCAATGTCTCTGCCTTCCATGCTACTCAGTGTGTGAAAAGATTAAGTTAAATGACCTATGACCTATGAGTGATACTGGCATAAATTTCCAACAGCAATACAGCTATTTGAGTAGTCACTAGAACATGGGCTTTTTCACCCTACTTCTCACTTTGCATCTCAACTATCAGCTGTATCTTTCAGTGTTTCTCTTTCCCATCCTTCACCCTGAGAGAAACACAGCAAACTGGAACGAGTTCACAGAGCTCTACTCTCATCTCCAGATGGCTGATTTGTGCCAGGTGAGAAATTCAGTGAATCAATGGACACATGCTGCTTAATGGCTTCCTAACCTTGTCTCTAAAGAAGGACATTAAGAGACTCATGTAAAAAAGATTTTGCATCATGTATATATTCTTCAAGATTATAAGATGTTTTCCCTCCTCATTCAGAGTTGATGTTTTTGAATCCCTATTACATTAGACTCAACATTAAAATATAAGAAAAATAATTTAAAAACTATTTAAAATTAGTAAGAAAATAAAATATGGTGGGATGTTTGGTTTTATAGCTAATGTAACTTAACCTGTCAGTGCAATGGTGTCCTCTCACTATCTTTCCAAACTGTTTAGTAGTGCTTTTTGCAAAGAGAAAAATCTAAAATCCCTTGTGTATACGGATTATTCTGTGTTTTTTCAACACCACATATTTCAATAAATTGAAGTGATACAGAAGTAGTCACTGAGGTACCTAACCATTCCATAAATTAAATAATAAAAGAGCCAAAGTTAGCTCTGTTTATTCTAGAAAAAGGAAATGGATAGGAACAGAAGAGTCATTGAACTTGTGAATGGCACTCCATTCATTTCTATCCGCATCAAAATTTATTTTATCATGATATCCACTCTCTGCTTTGTGATGGACTTCCTTAGTCCTATCACAGGTAAGAAAATGAAATCTGATTTTTTGAATGAGAAATGGATCTGAGTAGACATTCCTCAGAACTCAGTGAACATCTGTATAAAATCTCTCATATCACTCATCATAAAGGACATGCAAATCAAAAGAACACTGATATATTCTCTTACTCTAGTTAGATTGATGTGTTTATGCAATGAACACTATTTGGTTATAAAGCAAACAATTCTATCATTTTAGGCAACATAGATAGAACCAGAGAATATTATGTTAAATAAGACAGATACATAAACAAAAATACTGTATGTACTCACTGATATGTAGACATTTAAAACGTTGAATTAATAGAGGTATGAAATGGCTACTAGAGTTCATGAAGGGAAAAGAGAGGGAAACAATTGGTAGTATAGAAAAGGCACCAAAATTAAGGTAAACAAAAGGAATAATTTCTAGGACTCCATAGGATAACAAGATAACTATATTTCATGAAGCATGTAACATATGCATATATTTAAAAATAGCTGGAAGAAAGGAGTTTGAAACTTCTCAACACAAATAATACACATTTCAGGAGATAGACACCATTATTATAGATTTGGTTACTAAGTATTATACACACATGTGCAGATACGCATACATACTGGTCATCAAATAAAACACAAAGATTTAAAAAAAACAAACAAAAAGCACCAGTCCCATTAATTAGTGACTGAGAAAATGTGATGTTGAAGGTATACAGCCCCTGAATTGGAAGATTAAAAAAGAACAAAAAAAAAAATGCAAGTTACCCAATTTTGAATTAGTACTAAAGGAATATCCTTTGGAATCTTCATTTTAAGTTATCTGTGAAAGAAGAAAAACAAGACAAACAAAACAATCATACCACACCAAGTCCTAGTTCAATCCACAAACAGGGAAGTGGTGGCAGATACAGAGGAAAAGAAGGAAGTCCTCCTAGACCTTTCTTTCCAGTAGGACAAGAACCATCAGAGAAACTGTCAGAAACTTACAAACCAGTTGCACTAGTAAAAGGATCATGTTTATGGCGAGGGAGGGGAAACTATTAAGGAAAGATAAAAGTTCTCTATACCTGGAAGGTGACAGGAAAATGTTTTAATTCCAGAACATAATAAGCCTGCTCCTACCTTGGAGGAACTTGTTCATTCTCTGTCAAAAGGACAAGGTAAAATGTAGTTAGTTCTGAGGCAGATACCAGAGAGCTAGATAAGTCTGGTATCAGACACCAAGGCCAGGGAGTGTTTGAGAGGATAAAACTCCCAGACTGGCAGAGAATTTTTTACCTGTGCTTTTGGTTCTAAACAACACAGATGTTAAAAACTTTTTGTGATCAATATTCTATAGATAAAAATATTTTTATTAATACCTATGTGGAAGATAATTCATTATAGGACAATTTGAATTATACCATTTCACTAAATCCTAAAAATATTCTCATGCTTTCCCTACAAGAGAATTCTCAGTTTTTTACGTTATATTCAGGTAAATTTTATTTACTTGATCAATCTTGATGAATTTTCCATTCCTATCCTAAATTTTGCTAGCAAGTTTGAAATTATGTTTGATATTCTCAGCTTTATATTGAATCATTCTGTTCAGCATCTTAATTATTTCAGCAAGAGTTCTGAAGCAGTTCTGAATAGCGATCTACTTAGACTCAATGAAATGTCAAGGACACACTTGCTCAGCTCTCAATTTCTTCACAGGCAAGGACATCTTGAAGTCAGCTGCTACATTCACTTGTGCTGTACATCTACTTGTGATGTCTGCCATTTTTGGACCTTTTCTGTAGGAGAATCTATATAAAACAGTATTTATTCCAGTCTACTAGACTATTTGTCCAGTCACATTCAGCCTCAACTTTTTTGAACTTACTGTTCTGGATTTTTAAAGTCCCCTTCCTTTCTTCTGGACCCTATTTGTATCACTACTCTCAAATCTGAAAAAATTGCTGATTTTGGCAATTTGTCTGGATTTATAACTAACTAAAATGTGAAGGACTTTTTTGATCAGATTACTTGAAGAAGGAGGACTCACCCTAAATGTGGGAGGCATCTTCTGGTGGCAGACGATATAAAAGGACATGGAGGAAGGGAGCTTCTGTGTTTGCCTGCTTACCTTCACTCTCACTGGAGTGTTTATCCATCTTGATGCTGTGACACTCTTTTGCCAGTATTAGAGTCATATTAGAGTTATCTTCTTTGCATTAATGTGGACTCATAACCAGCACATCTCCAGGAATCCTCCAGGCTTGTACCAACTCACTGGGACTGCTAAGACAAACAACCAGGTGGAGTGAGCAACAACCAGATTCTCAGCCTACATAGTTGGTACAGCTACTCAGACCATCTCCTGTAAGTCAATCTTACATCCCCTTTAATACACACACACACACACACACACACACACACACACACACACACACACACGTCTTATCAGCTCTGTTCCTTTAGAGAATCTTGACTAATACAGTAACCGTGCACTTTTAAAAATATAAGCAGTGACCAACAGTGAGATTTTAGTCTTTCTGTTTTCTTTTGAACTTGAGGCTGGTCATAAAAGCTATAGCATAGGAAAATTCATTTGTCTTTATATTTAAGGTAAACTAAATCTGATCAATTGAAAGTAATCATAAGTTCAAAGTAATTAATTAATGTACACATTTTGCCCTATCTTCATACTATTACCTTCTGTTGATGTGCAATCCCCAAATCTATGTGCCACAACCCACTTATAGAAACATTCAGATTTGGAAGTTTTTAAGTTAGAAAGATTCCAAATGCACACCTCACTTAAGAATTTTTTGTTTGGGGTTGTGGTTGTTTTGGGTATATGGTTGTTTGTTTGTTTGTTTTGAAATAAAGACTTACTATATCCATGTAAAACTCACTACATAGCTCAGGCTGACTTGGAACTTATGGCAATCCTCCTTTCTCAGCTTCTTGAGTATGGGTATTATAAGCAAACACTACTATACCTGGTATTTATGTAGCATTTTTATATAGGGTTATCATTTTTGTTTTTTAAATGTTTTAGAGAAAGTTAATAATACAGTATTTATGAAAAAATTATCACATTTTAGAGTAGATATGGTTTTGAACAATGGGGAGTCATTAGAAAACTTCAATAAAATATATGTTTCTTTAAATAGGTAAATCCAGTTTTAATATAGTGTAGCTGATTACTTTGTTTTAGAAGTTTAGCATTTGTGGTAGACAACTGAACAGAAGCAGAAAGAATCTTTAGAAATATTAATTTGTATGTTATTTAAACACAAAATGTATCACAGGATCACCTGTCCAGGGGTGGCACAACCAACAATAGGACTGGCCCCTCCCATATTACTCAACAATCAAGAAAACACCCCATAAACATGTCCACAGGCCAGTCCATTGAAGGAAATTCCTCAGTTGTGGTTCCCTCCACCTGGGTTTATCAAGTTGACATCTGAAGCTATTTAGCAGATTCATTGAACAAAAAGTGTTAGTTACTCAACTTAATAGCCAACACTATGGTATTATTTATCCTCATTTGTTAAAGATTTTTCTTGGGTAATTAAAAATATCAAAACTTGATAATTTGAGAAAAAATTATTTAGGTACTGTTCCAAACTACAATTTGTAAACACTTCAGTACAATATTAAAAATAATATATATATACATATGAATTTTAAGCCTTTAATAATGGCTAAGACCATAATATAGTCTCAAAAAGTTTTCAAATAATCTTTAGGATAATAAAAGATACCCTCAAAACATATTAATATTTTGTAGCATGAAAGGACTCAACACCCATCTACAAAAGATTCTTTCTTTTGTGTGGCTTAAAACTGGCCTCTGACTCCATAATGAATACAGCTTTTGAAAACTCACTCCCCAGTATGACTGCTCATTCTATTTTCAAATACTTTTGACAGTCTATTAAATATAAGGAATATTTAAGAGTAAAGATATAAATTGTGAGGTTAGAGAGATGGCTCGGTGGTTAAGAGCACTGAATGCTCTTGCAGAGGACCTAAATTTGATCCCGGCACCCACATGGTATCTAACAAACATCTGTAACTCCCAGTTCTAGAGGATCCAACATCCTATTCTGACCTTCATGAGCACTTTACGACACAGGTGCACTTGCATACATGCAAGCAATATACTAGTACTCATAAAATAAAAATAACAAATAAAAATATATTTAAAAAGTAAGAAAAAAAGATACGAATTGTGACAAATAATCCAATTTATAAGCTATGTGTTACATATTAATTATAGTGCTTTAGGATTGAAAGCATTACTGACATTTAGTCACAAACAAATATGAAACTACCAATATTTTCTAATATCATTAAATTAGATCAAAACAAACACTGCATCTCTCTATGTATTGTTCCATAGTCTCCAGAGAAAGAGAATAGACTATCCATGATTGTAAGAAATGGATAATAGATTCACTTATACCATAAGAATCTTAGTAATCCTATAGTGACTGTCTTTGTGATAGATAAGTGGGATTGGTAGTAGCTCAACCTGAAAATCTGTAGTCCTTGGGGTAACTGAGACCAAGAATGCACTGCCCATCAGTGGCTAACGTTCTTAAACAGTCCCTAAGAACCATTAGGCCAGGCGCGGTGGCGCATGCTTTTAATCAAAGCACTGAGGAGGCAAAGGCAGGCAGATCTCTATGAGTTCAAGGCCAGCCTGGTCTACATAGTGAGTCCATGATAGCTGGGGCTACAGGGAGACCCTGTCTCAAAAAGACCAAAAAAAAATTTCAAACAATGAAGAATATAGTCTGATGTACACAGTTAATAACACTGTCAAGAAGCACTCTGTTCTGGAAGGGTTGAAACCATACACACCTGCTTAAGCTTCCTCTTTCTTTCAAACTTGTAGGGTGGTACCTCACTCTACTCAGGGTCAGCACAGGTCTTCCACACTCAGCTCACTAATGCACATTCAGAATTTCTCATGAAACATTCTCATAGGCACACCACAAATATGGTTTATCAATTTTTTAGGTGTTCCATAGTACAGTACATTTGATAACAAAAATAATCATTATATTACATTAAATTATTACCATATCTAAGTAATCATTGTTCCTTAAAGACACATAGTTGAAGCAAATTCTAACAAAGTTCAGTAAAACAGTGTTTTTTCTGAAGCATTATATTTTTTAACATAGAGCTCAAGACAATTTCTAATTAGTAGATTTTACACATATTCATTACATAAGTTCATGTTTTTAGTCATTCATAAAGTATTTCCTGAATATTTATTAAGCACAGAAAACTTCCTGTGATCCAGTCTTTTCCCACATGTACCTATTGTTAAGGTCAATTGGATGTTTATAGCCTCACACTCTCTCAAATCATTCTAAGCTAATGTGGAACTGATTTTTGGGGGAATGAATCTTTTTTTTTTTTTTTACTTTTTTTTGTATTGAGCTTTTGCAACTTCACACAACAATTCTTAATTCAGACCCCTTCCCCCATGCATACTTCCCCTCCCCCCATCTTCCCACTGAACCTCCTGTTTTCCACAGTACATGTTAAGTACAATCCATTCAGGTGTTTGTTCCCAAGTTCCTTCAGCACGAAAGCGTCCACTGAAGTCTTGTCAGCACATGTAGTGACTGTATGTAATTCATACTCTCCCTCACCGAGCAGTAATCAGTCTCAAATTCTCAAATAGTTCTCAGTCACGCATTGGCCCAGCACCCATTTCTCTTTCCCCCCTCAGCACCCTACCCCCAGCTCAACTCAGTTGACATAAACCTGTGCTTGAAACCACCATTACCACAACTTCACATGTGCAATTTCCAGTGGTCTGGAAGTCTCTGCTTCCGTGTGTTCATTCACCAGCCCTGGCTCTTAAAATCTTTTACCCCTCCTTCCACAAAAGTCCCTTAGCCATGGGTAGATGAGGTTCTACATAGGAGTCCTATCCTACACTCTGAAACCTCTCATACTTTAAAACGGCCAGTTGTGACCTGTGTGGATCCTCCTCTTTTTTAAAAGGAAGCTTTACTGGCAAGATTTAAGGGATATACCAGTTTTCTCTTCATCCCTCATTCTGCTATGTTCCATGAGCCTTGGTTGTAAAGGTTCAACTTTAGATGTGTCACCCCGTACTGGGCATCTCTCAGACGTGTGTTCTCTGTGTCTGACCAGATGTGCAATTCTCAGTAGCCTCCATCTGTTGCAGAAAGAAGCTTCTTTGATGAGTGCTGTACAGTATGTTTGCCTGTAAATATAAGGATTGATATTTAAGATATAGTAAGAAGTTTCATTTATCTTGAGACATGAAAGAGACAGCACTTTCTCCAGGATCTATGTCCTCTCCTGCCATGTATATTTGGTTGAGTATACAGTGTCACCCATGAGCTCCTTCCCATTGAGAGGTCTTCAAGTCCAATTACGTAGCTGTTGATTTCCCCCCAGATAACAGTGTCACTAATGCACCAATAGAGGTAGTTTTCCATGTTTGTTGGCTGGGTTGGATCATTGATTGCTTTTCTCCATTGGCAGTTTTTGTATCATTATTTAGTATTATGATAGCAAAATTTCATTAAGAGGCTTCCAGGTCTGTTCCTGTGCCATCGTTTCAAGTACTGTACCCTAAGTATGTCCTGTCCAAGTAGGATTTTATCTACTAGTTCTGGGAGATAACAAAGAGGTTTGGTATATCCTGTGCTATTTTGTTGGGAGTATTCTAGACCACCTGCACCAACCACACTAAGGGAAATCTTTTCTCTCTGACATTATTTTCCCTGCCAACCAGTTCATATATATATATATATATATATATATATGTTTAGACATTGCATATGCATATGCATGTGCATTTCTCACAGTGTTGGAAGGATCACTTTTCTTAGCCCCCAAGATGCATTCATCTCTCCTGGGGGTTCGAACCAGCTACCCCTGGGCAGTGATGATTGGGGATGAGTAAGCATGCGGTTCCCCAGCCCATGCCACCCCCAGTACCGGAGACACTCAGACCCGTGACGAGGGGTCTAGTCAAGCAGGGACTCATTTATAGCAGGTGTTACAAAGCTTATAAAGGCACCTGGAAATCCCCCCTCCCCCCAGAGGGTGTATCTTAAGGATGGTTATGCATTGATCATGCACTCCTCAGCAGTGCGGAAGTATTCTTTAGACTTTCAAAGCAAGCCAGGCTGGCCCCCAGTAACTTACTTTCGGACCTATGCAAGGTGGGGCCTTTAGGTCCCCACACATCTCTACTCTTTTTTCCCATCCAGCCTCCCTCTGTAGTCACAGTGCCCCCATTATTCCCATCCTCCTTTGTAAAACTCTTAGCAAAAGTTTGCTCATGCATTTCCCATACCATGTTTGATATACTGTTCAATAAACACAAAGAAAGCCCTTTGATAGAATCGAAAAGAAGAACAGTTATAAAAAGAATAGATTACCTACATTTGCTCTGAGATACAGTTCTAAGAGAAATCAGAATCTCTTAGAACAGAATGGGTTCATTCTTGGTATAAACAATTCCAAGAGTGAAATTTTTATTTAATGTGGTACTGCCAAAGTTAATTTGTATTTTAACACAAAGGATTGCCCATCTATGTCTAGAATATATTACTCTATATTATTTAATTATATTCTAATTTAAATAAGTGCCAAAAACATTTGCTCAAGCTGGAAAGCATTTACAAATCCAGAATTCTATAAATAAGAGAAAAAGGAACAAAAATAGTTCACAGTGAAGTAGAAAGCAATAGACATCTAAAAGT
>NW_008329362.1:121766-125728 GCF_000622305.1 Nannospalax galili
ATGTATATATTTGGTGACACTGCTACTAGAAACATTTTAAATGCCTTTATCAAAGTTTTTTCCATGAGAATCATTGTGCAAAGTGTATTTTGTCGGCAATGATAATCCACAGAAGCCGAGGGCATCTGGGGAGAGTTAAGAACCTGAAACTTTAATTCTGTATCCAAACTGGAATGATTCAAGTTCAGCATAAAGAAACATCCACTCCTTCAGAAGTCAGACAAAATCCTAGGATGGAAAGGAACAGTGACTACAAAGCCCCACCCCCAACTGAGGAATTATTGGCAATTGATAGCTGCTGGGAGAGAGAGAGCAGTTTTCATTAAGGGCATGATACTTGTTAGGTTGGCCATGCACCAGGAGACAGACCTGAGGCCAAGACTATTTGGAGAGCATCAATAAGACAAATTGGGCCTTAAGAAAAAAATCATAGACAAATGAAAGTGGTAGGGAGATGGGGGCGGATCTGAGAAGATGTGGGAAAAGGCTCTAAATATGAGAATATGATCAAATACATAGTATGAAATAGTTAAAGAATCAATAAAAATATCATTTTTAAAAAGGTAAGACTAATGTCTATCAATCTATTTAATTATGTGATAATACATAGCCAGTAAGACCTAACAGTCTTGGAACTGAATAAAAGGCAATATAATTTTCAGGAAAATGGGGCTCTTTGTTAGCTAGGTTCTTGTACAGAAAGGTAGCTGTTACTGTTAACAGATGAATGGATAAAAGATGTGGCATATGTGCACAGGAAAATATTAGAAAGTCATTAAGAATAATTGAAATTATCTTTGCAAGAAAATTGATGGAACTCGTGTTCCCCATAGTAAGTAAAGTAAGCTTGCTGCACAGAAACAGGTGCCACATATTGTCATTAACATGTGGAATCTAGGGGTTAAGAACAGAATGAAAAAATGGGGTGCAGATATGAAATAAGCCTGTAACTCCATCACTTGGGAGGCTGCATTAGGAGAATTGCCATGATGTTGAGGCCAGTTTGAGCTACGTAATATGTTCCGTAATATCATCATCTGCAGTGTGAGACACTGTCTCAAAATCTAAAAAAGCAAAAGAAATAAAGAACGCTGTTATGCTTATCAGCATTTTATTTTGTAGGCTTTCAAAGTCTTTCTATCATATGTAAATAATTATATATTTATCACTAATTATATATAGAACACAAAAGTACTAAAGTTACACTAGTATAAACAATGAATCTTTAAGTATTAATACAAAAACCAAGTAAGTTGAGGTGATTTGCAATATGCAAACAAGATGTTAAATATTATTAAACATTACTGAAGTTACAGTCTGACAGAAAATATTAATAACTTTCCCAGAACTATGACTTAGCATATTAAATTTAAAGAGAATATGTATTTGTTTTGAAATATTTAATGATTATTAATAAAATCACAAGAATATGTTGATTCAGTTGCTACATAACAAAATGATATAGAAAAGACAATATAAAAAGTTACACAGAAAATGTGTATTCAGTACTTCTACTGAATAAAACTTGTCAAACATTATATCTGTTAGGGAGACAGTGGTTGTGTATTGATCAATTTTTAGGCTCATGTGTCCACTGAGATTCAGGCCTAATTGAGTCATAAAGATATATTAACATAGAGCAGGAAAGAGAGTAAATGTTATTTATATTTTGCTTTGTCTACAGTCGTTAAGATATACTAAAAGAATTTAGGTCTATTCTGGAAAATTTCTCTAAAATGCACTATCTTTATATTTCTTCACTTCTGTATTAGGGAAATGGATTTGGCTTTATATTCATTTTGCAAAATGGAGCAAATTTATTACAATGATATTCTAAGCATTTTTTAAAAAGAAAAATAAGTTACTTGCTTAGATAATTTTGCTTTCACTATGGACTAAGCTGACTGAACCTTTAGCCGTATTCTATTTCATACTGTCTGCATAAGTTTTCTTAGACCAAAGGGAATGCATTTGAGTAAGTATTAGAGTGTTTTGTGTAATACTGCAATGTTTTACATGTTTATTTCTACATTTCTCTTATGGGAAATCATTAATAAACACAATCACTTCTCAAATCACTTAAAAATCTAACAGTAAATTCAATAAACAAAATATATACTAGAAAGGCTCACTGTGAGGATAGACATTAGGCTACCTGTCAGAAGAAAAAAATGATAAATTCTCCTCTTATAAAACTTTAAATCTTAAATGTAAGAAGTAGAAAAGAGAAAAGAAAAATGTACTCCAGAATATAAAATAAAATAAGAAATACTTTAAATCAAAAGGAGGAACTACAACCAGTAAAACAACTTTCTGTAAGAATGGGGGAAAGACTGACAGAAAAGATGTTTAAGCTAAATCTTAGCAGGGTTCTCACTAGGGTGTTCAGAGAGTGACAGCCATTATTTTTTCTTCATTTTTGAGACATAGGCATGGATTATATTTTTACTATACATATTTGGGAGCATGATTTTCTTCTGCAACTGTCAGCTGCTCACTGTGAGTGATAGTCTACACTCAGAACACAGGCGCAGAATGCAAATACTGAGTGGGTGAGACTAATGTGCAGGTTGATAAATGATCTGGTTAAATCAATAGTACCATTTACAGAATATAAATGTCATTTAAAAAATCCTTTAATACAGAATCTACTTGCACTGGCCATAGTCAGCCAGAGTTCAAGGATCGGTCAGCATTAAATTCTGGCAGAATAATAAAATGAGTGATAAAATTTCTAAATAAAATTTCTTCCAAAAGTGAAGTCTGGGGAATTATTGCAAAACCTGTAAAAATCTGTGAAAATAATTAAATTTCAAAATATTCAAAAGTACATATTATATATAAAATACCAAATTTGAAGTTTCTGTTTAACCAACTCACAGTGCAAATCAAAGCTTGTATCAATATTTGTTGTTGAAAGATTGAAAACTGAGTTATTAGACATTAAGCTTATACCTTGCAGTGCATAACTGTACTTCCTAAGTCTTTCAAGTTATACTTTTGAAAGATAAAGTATCATTAATGTAGTTTCCAGAATGATGTAAAAAATGATTAAGCACAGGCATTTGATGATCTGACACACTGTAGCACAGCAGCAACAGTTACAAAATGAGCAAAAGGTACCAGCGCAGAAAGAAAATGGTAAGTGAGAAAAACAAAACATTAAGGTTGAACATGCTAATGCCACGACACATCTTATTTCAAAGCCCTGTTTATTAATCTATGTTTATAAGAGACTAATTTTTCAATGAAGCATTTTACATAATCATCTAAAAGATACATAATAATTTTCATTATAAAATTTCCAAAATATTCTGTATGTAAAAAAATCATATTAGTATGAAAAATTTGCTTCATCTGTCATCATGAATTTTTAATTAGAAAATTATCTCCATAATTGTAACCTAATTTCAATAACTTTGGTAATTTATATATTAATAAATTGTGCTTTCTTAATTTATAGTCTGTAACATAGACTATTAAAATTCTTAGGAACAAGGTAACTAAAAGTTTTCTATGATGTTATTTTTGCCCATATTTTCTTTTAGAGAAAGTATAAACAATTTTAAAGCCAGTTCAAATAGCAGTCTTGTAAAACACATCAAAAAGATCATTCCCCATGATCAAGTAGGCTTTATCCAAGAAATGCAGGGATGGTTCAATATACGCAAGTCAATAAACATCATTAATCATATGAATGGACTCAAAGACAAAAACCACAGTGTCATCTCCATAGATGCAGAAAAGCTTTTGACAAAACTCAGCATGCATTTATGTTCTAAGTACTAGAGGGAATTGGACTGGAGGGAACATACCTCAAAATAATTAAAGCTATGTATAACAAACCCACAGCCAATATCATTCTAAATGGAGAAAAACTGGAAGCTTTCCCATTAAAATCAGGAACCAGAGAAGGATGTCCACTATCTCCACTCCTTTTCAACACAGTGGTTTTTGTCTTT